>NW_009623666.1:37825-91365 GCF_000690535.1 Cariama cristata
TGCTTTGGGGGCGGTTAGCCTTCAGCTAGGAGGTGTGTTTTTCGTATTATAATGAGGAAAGTTCACCTAAGGTTCAAGTTTTCTTGCCTGTTGCTGAGACAGCAGGTGAGATCCATCTTATTTGACAGCAGCTGTGTGGTTTTATCTCGGCCGTTACTTTCAGTCCCAGGTAGTGGAGAACAGTACACTGCTCTCCGTACCATGCAGTCCTCCCTCTTTGGGTGTTGGCATCCTTGTATCATCTCCAAGAATCTATTGACGATGTTGAGACATTACTGTTCTTTTGGGCCAACTTAGGACTGACTCTCACAGAGGTGCTGCACAGTTCTTTGAGTAAGGCTATAGAGTGCAATGGGTTTTTTTCTCCTGTTGCTTGGCTTGCATTTGGGCAGGCTGGAACCAGTTTTGACTGGCACACAGGATCTCACCCACGCAGGTCACAACTCCAGCCCACTGCTTCTTACAGCCTACAACATATCCCCATTCCAAAGGGCTAGGACCATTGTGTTACATCCATGAAAACTGGCCTTGTAGTGTGTGTGTGATACCCAAAGATCTGTCAGTACTGGGTACCTGATCAGGCTGAGAAGATTAATTTCTCCCGCTTTCTCCTACCAACTGATTGTCCTCTCAAAGAGCTTGCATGGGTGTGCGCTGCTTGTGAGCCGCTTTACTGTATACAGGGTGGCATCAGAAGAAACATTACTGAGTCAAGCAGTTATATTAGTGAACCTGAGAGAAGGACGAAACCTGGCAAGTATAAGCAGCAATTTTTTAGCAGAATTTCTCATTCAATATTGTTGGTACTTTTCATTCTAGTAAAGGAAATTTTCAAGAGTAATATACATCCGTAAAAGAAGATACTACAGTCATTGAACTTACACCAGCTATAAATTTTGTCCAAAGACTACTAGGAAGAATCTGACAGAAGAAATAAAACAACATTCTGTAGCTAAAATGTTCTGTAGCTTTGCAGATACTTGTATTCAAAGATTTCTGTTTCAGCATTTTAGCCACTTTTAAATGAAGGTGTTTTTCTTCTCTCAGAGCATAATAGGAATAGGTGAAATACACTTCTGCGTGGTATTCCCCTGCCTACTATCATTTAATTAATTTCTCTTACAATACAAAGACATCATCCACATCTCCAAAAATCTCTACATAACCCACAACAGAAGACTTCATGACCCAGAGTCCAGTTTCATGATGCACAGCTGCATCAACACGGGGCGGGGCGGGGCGGGGCGGGGGGGGGCTTGCAGAAGCAAGCTTCACTACTATTAAGCCAGTATTAGCTTTCTGATGGATCTGAGAAAAATACTGACCGGAGGTATAAAACCCTGGTGGAGAGTCAGAAGACAGCAATCCAGTAACACAAAGGATCAGTTAGCATCAAGGAAGCTGACAATTCCCACACCAGTGTGATGACACCTGGCCAGTAGAATCTGTCCAGAAATAGAGCTTTGGAGCATGTTAGTCATACCTATCTCCTGTGAGCATTAATCAACAAGTAATAGCTGTTTGTTAAGGTGTGCAGACAGACGACTAGGACCTGGCCTGAGGTTTAGCTAACCAAACAGATCGTGAGAAACTCTAGCCGTGACACGGGAATCTCTGAACCTAACAAATCACAGAGTAAGAAGCTGGTAATTGTTACAGATAGCACTGTGAGCAATGGCTGAACTTCACAGGTGGTTAAGGAGGAGTTATAACTCCCTGACTAACTTCACAGATAATTGGAAGGGAATAGTAGGGGCTTTTTTGGGAGTGGAAACTTGCAAAGCCAGCAGCACCTAAGTGACTATATCAAAAATAGCACGTAAAGCCAAGGTGACCTAGGTAATGGTAGAAGAAATACAAAATGCGTGTGAGTACAGATGTAGCAAAATGGGAACTAAGGGGGACAAAGCAACTATGAACAAGTTGTTTCTTTGGGATAGGAAGGGCAGAGAAAGGGAGGGGTCAAGGTAGATGGAGGAGTAACAAGCATGGTAAAAAATCAAGAGAAAGGAGAATAAAAGGGGCCAGTTGCATGCAAGCAGCTGCTGGTCAGAGTTTATCTGACTGAGCCCTGTACCCCATAACTGCAGGCTATCCAGTTCTTTTATTAAATCTGATTTCTACCAAATTTCTGCATGATCCTGGGGAAAGAGGGAGGGCAGAGGGGGAGAGAGAGCACTGCAAGTCATAGGAGTTGTGTACATATATGTTTTCCTCAGCAAACTTCAATCTTGATCAGCTGGAAAGGAAGAGAAGGGTTTGGGCTATCTGTATTCATATTTATGAGAATGCTGTTGGTGTTTATGTGGGCAATGAGCAGCAAAGACGCTGCTCTCTGTGTTAGCTATGTGGCTGATGACGTTAGTGTCATATGTGTATCTGCATCTTTGCAATACGTACTCAGCTTGGGTTTTGGTTGGACTCGCAAAAAGGAACAGCAGCAGCAGCCACAGCTGTCGGTCTGAGATGGGAGACACCTCCTGGGTCTTAGACCACACCACATTTGACTCTAGTAGATGAAGAAAAAGAAATCCCCTTCCTCCCAGGCTTCAGCTGCTCCTTACCCATTGTCTGCCCCTGTATATCCCGCTAGCAGAATCTCAGCATATGCTAAAAGATGTCCAAATAAAAATGATCCTGTAGAAGTTACATAAAGATCTACCTCATGTGTCACTTTCCTTCAAAATCATGATGGATGAACTTCAGGGAATGAAAAATTAATTATCTGAATTTGGAGTTTTGTGGGGCTACAGTCCGTGGTAGTAAAGCTGAAATTAAGCCTTCAAACTGTCTCCCTGAGGCTGACAGAGGTTGGAAGAAATATTGCCGGTTGTGATATTGATGGGGTAGGAAACACCCTACTGCAGGGAAACAGATCTTTCTAAGTCAACTTGCAAAGCCAATATTTAAATTGATGACACTTCTTCCCTAATTGAAATTGGGACAAACAGGTTTTTTGGTTGAGGTTGGAATCAGGGGTTTGCATTAGTTCAGCTCCAGCCAGGAGTGAACACAGGTGATACAATTCTGAAAAGATTTCCACGATGGCTAAGCATGTAACAGTTGATAGGGTGACTCATCCCTCCATAACCAGTTATGGACTTCAAGAAGCAACCCTGGGAAGTGAACAGAAAGCCTACTGACGTTCATCAATGGATGGTAATTTTGCTCCTTTTGGGTTTTAGAGGTTCTTCAGAACCTCACTGGAAGCAAGGGTAGGTTTTGGATTTTTTTTTCATTTGGATGAGCAGACTCTCAGGAATCAACAAAGGAAAAATCCCTAAGCATCAGCTCATCCTGGGCTACTTGGTCCATCCATTATTCCTGATAGAAGGAAAATCCTGCTTATTCTACTTAGGAAAAGGGGTCATGTTTGGAACCCAACTCAAAGGAAAGGGCATTTGAGTGCTGATATGGATATAAGAATTGCTGTAAGGGAAAGTTTGCAAACCTCGATCGTATAGTTCTTGGCACTAGATAAATACCTTTGATCAGACCAAAATCCCAAGAGCACAATTAATTACTGACAAAGTTTTTATCCCAAAACAGAGTTAACTTGTTGAGATAGTGCTTAACTTTCATCTTTAGTTTCAAATGGATTCATTATTCAAATGAAAAATAACTTTTTCAAGATATTTAGAAAGTGGATTGAAAACATAATGTCTGTAACGATCCCACATAATAAAATCCACAGTTTTGCCCGATATTTTAATGAAATAAATTACACCACGGGTTCCACTTTCCCAACAAGCTCACCATCATGAATAATCATTCTTGAATGCTTACCAAAATAGCTGGATGCAGTGAAGACAAATACCAACAGGAGTAATTGCTGATCATGTGCTGGCTGGGTAACCCACTCTCAAGTTTCTTATTTTCATTTATATTCTACAAAGGCTTCCAAAAGTAGCCGTGACATTTGGGTTTCTTATGATCCAGGGTGGGCCACGATTTTCTAAAACATGTCCCTATGATACAGTGATTTCTCAAACACTGTATATCAGTGCTATCAGGCCCTGGTTAAACCAAAGGGAAAAGCTATGTGGTAGATCTTTTGAAAAATCAGTCACATATTTAGGTACATGAGGAGGAATTTTTTCTTAACATTGCTAAAGAGAGCCATATCTCACTGGATTTTGGTGAGATTTTTCACTCCTTAAATGCCGGAAAGTTTCTCAAAATCTTCCTCAAAAGAAGATCTACTATTTCTGAAAATTCTGCTTCCAACATCTGGCATGAAACCTGTGACAGACTTTTGGAGACAAAGAGCTGTTCAGTCAGCCATAATATGCTTTGTACTACAACCAACTAGACCAGTGAAATGAGCTTCCTATGCAGGTATGTGTTTTCAACCAGCACTAATGCCAGTGAATTGATTTGAATGTTCAAGTTGGCCACAGACTGCTTTGGGACTTCCGTAGGACATCATGGCCAAACAGAGGTTCAGAGCAAGCTCTGCAACACAAAGCAATACAGCCGTGTCAAATAGGGTGAAGAGCGCAGGCTGATTTGCTCCGAGTGCAACGCTAACTAGCCAGAGTAAAGCACTGCACTACCATGACTTTACTGTTTCTGGAAACGAAGCTAGATATTTGCATAGCACCACTTCACCATGGAAACATGCCAGCTTATTTGGCAACAGCTTAGGCAAGCCTGTGTGGTATCTCAGTGACCTGTCTAAACATACCTAATTCATCACATCGGAGTGGGAGGAAGGGTTTCTTATCAAGGACCTATACGCAACAATGTGTAGTACAAATGAGTTAATGCTACTTATGAAAATCTTCATAATTCTTCAGTCCTTTGTTCATGTATATTTCATACTAAGCTTTAAAACACCCCCTTATACTTTGCAATTGCTGGTGTGTTACTTTTAAAGAACCAACCAGCCACCTGTTTCACTTTTTAAAAAACTGTAACAAAGGTCAGCACAAAGTCAGGAGCACTAAAATAAACAGAAGTATTCAGAAGACAGGTTACCCACACCAGTAAGAATTTACTTCACATTCAAAGTAGTTTTCTTCCTATAAAATTATTTCTTATTATTAATAATGGGGCAGCTTCTACAAGCCTGATCATAAAGCAGGATTCAGTGGTGTTAGGTGTCAAACAGAATAAAAGAATGTTACTGCCCCAAATACATTGTCAATTAGCTAAAGACAATATTCATAAAAGTGAAGATCAGAGCATACAAGGATTTTAAATTTCACTTACACCTACACTCAGAACACAGCAGAAGAAATATTTGGAAGATAAAAGTAAATCTGATGGTGTCATGTAGTGTCAGATAAATGTATGACTTGTCTAAACGTGCCCCAGCATTTTATGGCCTGATACAGCACGATTTTTTATTCTTATCAGATTGAAGTTCAATGGTTTTCTCTTTCACTTTATCTTCATGTTCCTTTAAAATCCTGGGGGAAAGAAACAATACTTTTGAGAAAAAAATCAGTAACACCCATAAGAGATCAAAACAAAAAACATTTCCCCAGGACTACAAAATTGCCCAGAGATTAACAGAAAATGACAGAATTTTGTGAAATAATAAACAAACAAACAAACAAAAGTATCATTGTGATGGCTCCATCACAAAAATGACTTTGTTCATTTAGTTAGAAAAATGTAGTTGGTGCTGATTGTTAGCTCTTATTGTATATTACAGAGACTATTAAAGACTATTAAAACAGTGACTTTCATTTGTTATTTTTCAGGCTGGTGCAAAACAAAACCACATCTGGCCACCTAGACGTTTATGAATTATTTGACACATTCACAAAATTTCACTAACTTCAGCAACAGTACTAAAGAGCCACAATTCATTACCAGTGTTTTCACCTCTGTAAGTAGTTCAGAGGGGACAGATTTAACTGTATTTTTACCCCTAGCCTTTATATTACTTCAAAAATCCACTTCTCCCTCTCTCCCAGTCCCCAGGCAAAGAGCAGAATTTGAGCAGAGGGAAGAAAGAAGCACACCCACTGTTCTGCTGCAAGGACTCAGCAGCATCCATTTCCAAGCAACTTTCTCCAAACCTCCAAGAACTTCCTGCAAGAACTACCACAAGATCCCAGGCCCTCAGCTTTCCTAGCAACAATTCAGGTGTTTCTGGGTCTATACAGAGCTTCACTAGCTTACACAGGACTCTTTATGAACCTGAGCAACTGCTCAGTTGGAGCAACAGGGCGAGACCAGTGTAAAAGGAACAAATACTTCATCACCCTAAGTTCCTATCAAACTGATCTAACAAAGAGAATTCACTCTGTCTTCAGTGACAGGGAAGTCAGGCATGTATAGAACTCGTAGATTATGTTTTCTTCTTACCTTGCTAAGTGAAGCACGGACTTTTTGGTATTGTACCCAGAATATGCACTGCATTCATAGAAAATTAAATTGTAATCCTAGAATCAAACAGAAAGACCATTTCAATTAATTTTGCACAATATCTCACTCCAGCTTTTAAAAGCAAGACAGATATACTGAAATACACAAATAAAGAAACAGAAAGAGGAAAAATTAGGATTTAATTCTAGAACTAACAGTAGAGAGTAAAAAGACGTCCAAGTGTGCCTCCCAAACAACAACTACATGCATTTCTTAGCAGATATTTGTTCTACACAGTGGCTTCTGCTGTAAAAGCTTGATCTTTCAAAGGCTCAAACATGCCTTGCAAGGTACTGAAGTCTTCTGAACTTTCCTTGGGATGATGAGGCAATTAGTACATCACCAAGTGCTTGACAAAGCAAGTGAAAATAATTCCAGCGACCTTTTTTTTTTTAATCTTGGAAAGTTTCAGCAGCAGTGTTTCTGTATTCAACAGTTTGAGACCAATGTTTTCCAGCAAATGATCAGTTAAAAACCTCAGCAAAAAATAACAACTGATTAATTCTGTTTAATTTTTTGTACTTGTGAAATTTTACGGCACCTTCTTTCGGAGTCAGCCTCCACCTTTGGTTTTGTAGCCCCCGGGGGCTTTGCAATTAAGAATAACCGATAAAGGATCAAGCCTTGGAGACATTCTTAGCACTTCAGCTGAAGCCTTATCACAACAAATGCAAATGGAAGAGATCATCAGCACAAAAGCCTGACCTGGCAGCTGTGATAGCAAGAGAAGCTTGAGATGGAATGACAGATTATCCTCTCCAAAAGAGACATCTGTCTGCTTTCACAAGATATTACATTGAAGCTCACCTACATTGCCTCCATGCTATTACTACATACCCTTTTAACCATTCAGATTGCAACTTTCTATTCATTTTCCACTTTTCTATAAGTCTTATTGCTGTTTATGACAGTAGCTTAAAATTCAAATAAATAAGTCAGTAGTTTAGGAAATGATAATCACATGTCTGCATATTTTCATTTGTTTGCTGTTAACTGTGGTTACTGCATTTGTACTTATTTAACCACCCTTCACAAGACACTTACAATTCAGTTGTCAAAAGTTCCCATTAAAATGACCAGGTATTTCAGTTGTGGTTTGGTTTGTTTTTTTTTTAAATATACCATGCTTCCAAAATTGCATAGCTTTTTGAAAATTTTATTATCTTCATGAAATTTCAAAGACAAAAAGTGGGGAAAAGAAGTTTCATAAATACAGTAGTTTATTTCAGCAGCTCTGAATATGTTCAGTTTCAGCAGTTTTGAATATGTTCTCAATGGTTATATGGTTTGTTCTAATGAATTATCAGGATTGAACCACTTGTGGTAATTTCTGGGTGGCCAGATAAGCACAGAAGAGCAGAGAAGGGAAGAAATCAGGCAATGTTAGTGCTGGATGGATATTTTATTGATTTTTTTTTAAAAAAATGTTTTGTGTAATATTTACAATGATGAAACCCTATGATTCTCTTGCTTTCCGTAGAAAAGTTCTAAGACAAAATTTGACCAGCTCAAACTTCTCGCTGGCTACACAAACAGAAGTTTGAAATAAAATTTACACTCCTTTTTTCTGCTCAGCTGATCAGAACTCTAATAGAAAACCTACCGTGGTCAGTATCTAGCTACTTGATGTCAGTCAAGCAGAGAATGATACTACTCCTACATCTTCCCCACATACAACAGAATTTCACTAGAGGAGAACTCTCAGTGATGACATCATTTATGTTGGCATGAATCTGAATGACTTTTTCAACAAAGTCCATGGGTAGGGCAAATTCTTATTGTTGAAAGATTTAAACTCAATTTATACTAATTGCTTATTTCTGTCAGTCCAGCAAACAGCTCCTTCTCTGGAGGGGAAGTCATCTTGGAAATGAAAAGTGTTATTCCTTCGAATCGGGAGGAAACCTGTAACTGATAGCATACACAACGAGAAAAAAGTAGCAGCAGGCAGGACACATATCATTAATAAGCCAGGAAATGCCATCCATCTCCATCCAGGAATTAGCTATTGAACCTGGGAGACTACTGGCAATTACTTAGTTTAAAAAATTTACATACAAATCAGCAGACATCTAAAGAACAGGGAGCAAAATGAATGATTACCAGAGGGAGCCGGGTAATTTGTGTCCTGTAAAGTAGCATCACTCTGAAAAGAATAGCTCCCTCATTAGCAGTATTTGTGTAAAACTGGCACTGACAGGTTGATAAAGGAGACACTGTATGAACACACAGCAACAGTCCTCATCCCGTGGAGCATACATAGTCTGCAAAACCAAGGCAGACAAAGCCATTATTATCTTATAGTTGAGGAACAGGGATGGAGAAGGATCTACTGACCCATTTAAGATCATTCAGGAAGTCTGTGCAGGGCCAAAATAAAATCCTGCTCCTGAATGCCTGAGCAGCACCTGTATCATAAGCCATTTTATTTAAATAATTGGCAGTGGTTACACTACTCCACTCAAACAGAACATCAGCTGTTCTGCATGCTCACAATATGATGTGAATATTCTCCGTGGTGGTGTGTTCATATGAAATCTTGATCAGTGGATCAAGCTAAGCTAAACAGAAACTTGTTAAATGGAGTTTTTCCTTTGAAACAAACTTGCCTTTTTTTCCCTCATTTCTTTTTTGTTTCTCTCTCTTTTTCTTTATACTCACAACAGCTCTACTAAGAGCGTTTTAGATGTTTTCCATCAGGTCATTCTTGTACTGCATGTGAACATTTTGGTTTTTGCCTGTTGTTTCTCCCTGCAAAATCAATACTGCAAAATTCTGCTTACCATCATGATGTTTACTTTTTAATTCATCCAGCTACAGATCAGCTTCATCACAGCCTTGTTGTTCCCTGTGATGCCTTCCAGAATCCCTATCCTCATTCTATTTCCCCTTTCCCTGGGATATCACACCCACACTGCAACTACCAATCTTCTCAAATGACAAGGAATTGAAAGGACTCCCTTCAGGCTGCCGTTCTGCCTTTTAATAATGAACTGTGCTGCCTGCCTTGCAAAGACGTTATGTGACACATGCATTATAATGGGAGCCCTTGGGTTTCTAACCAAATTTGTGATACACTGCCTTGTAAGATGTGGGACCGAAGCAAAGCACGAGTTAATACAGCTGGGCTGGAATGCCCTCTGAATTTCCACATTCCTCTCTGACTATAGAAAAAAATAGGTAAAAACGATCCCATCCTGTGAGATCTTGAAACAGTCCATAAAAAGTGTTGGGCTTCAGGGCCAATAGACTAATCTGGTTCTTTGCACGAGAACAGGTTCGGGGTTGTTTTCACCAAATACGGCTACACATATTTGTATCAGCTCCGCATCTAGTCCCATGTATTTTGGGTCATTTGTGAGTAATTCATGGGATTATTCACAAAATAAGTAACTCAATTGCATTCACTAATAGAGACAGTGGTATGTGGTTTCACAGGAATTACATGGCTATTTAGCATGAATTAATATTTCATTAAAATTCATGGTTATTATTAGCTAGGCAAGCAAATTGTTATAATTTAATTATATCTAAGCTGCTTTTCAACTAATCCATTGTCATTAATCATTCCTTCCCCTAGCTACCTCAGGGAGCACATTCAAACATTCAAATGAGTCATTCAGATCCATTCATTTGATTATAACCACCTTTAATTTGACAACTGTCTTTGTTTTACTGATGCAAAACATTTTCTTTTCTTGCATGACATGTTAGAACTAATGGCCTGGTGGGCTGTGAGTTTTATGTATTAGAATGATTCATCTTTGTTTCACTAGTACAATTTTTTAAGAGAGCTAAATGACATGTAAGACACCTACTCTGTCCATTTAGCATTTATGTGTCATTTGTTTTTTCACAGAAGGATTCAATGTTACACTCTGGAGTCCATCCTAGCCTCCAGGGTCTTAAAACTATCTGCATTTCCATGTATATAAGAAAATAAAGAAGATTTCCTAAAGGGAGAACTTTTAAGGGATGAAATTCAAGGCTGATATTGCTCCCCTATAAAAACAAAATGATGGACACAAACCTGAATACAGAGGTATGCCTGAAAAGGCTGTATGAATAATCAAAATAAGATAAAAAGGTATCTGGCCCTAATCCTTTCAGTTACAGACAGGTGCCTAGCAGCCATGTTTCCTATCAACCAAGAACAATTCAGATGCATTTCAAATTTTGAAAATATCCTTTTTAGTTACCAGCAAGCAGAGCTGTAAATCTATTTTCAAAGGAGAAACAAGTACATACCTGAAATCCAGCATATTGTTTAATTTAGGTAAATTCCTACCAACTCAGGAATTATTTCAGAAATAATTTTCAGAAATTTCTCGAGAATATTGGGATGACTGATTTCTAAAGAAATGAATATTCTGGAGTCACTGGTGTTCAAACTATATGCATTGCATAGAGATATCCAAAGGAAAAATTGATGGGCATGGAACACAGGAACATAAATAAGTATCTGCTATTTGCAGTCCCTTAATGCTTAAATTATGGCCTGTGGATCACCAGTGCTTTGGTAGATGCAGACTGTTAACTCTACTTATTTTATCTCCTTGATGGAAAGTTACTAAAAGTAAACACATTTTCTACTCCTACTATAGGAGTAACAGATGGTCTTCTCTGGTTTTACAGGAGGTAGGAGGGAGAAAATGTCCCCAAATTATCTCGCTGTTAAGAATCCATCCATAGAGAAAAGAGAGAAAAAATACAGAGAAGAAGAGGAGGGAAGGGGGAAAATAGAAAGAGAGAGCAAAGAAAAAGACAGGAGAGACAATGAGAGTGAATTCTTAAGTATTTTTTGCACCACTCAGTTTTTGGTGTTTTTTTATAACTACTATAATTATCAGCATTTACATCACTGAGAGCTGAATTGATGTGTGTGATGGGGGTACTAATCCTTAAAAATACTTGTCTGATAAAAATTAATCTGCGTTTCTATGAATTTAGACATATTGAGACTCCATTTTAAAAACTTCACCTTCAAGTTTTGTAAGAGGTTCCCCTCTAAGTATGGTACCTTAGCAAGATGCTCTCCCATTCCCATTGGGACCTCACGTTCCTTTTCATTATCAGTTTTATTACCCAGCAAAAGCACAGGTACATTCTCCCCAGTTGTCTCCTACAGAACAAAGAATAAAAGTCAACTGAGGCGCTATATTTAAAAAATCACAGATCAAGAGGATAAAAACTAACAGATGTCACACTGCAACAAGACATTTAAGACATCACGTATGAGCCAGGTATCTACCGCTTTACTTACAAAAGTGTCAGGAACTGAAGTTGGATAAAAGGCATGAAAAAGACAGAATACTGGCAACTGCACTAACTTGGCATTTTTTAATAACAGCACAGAAGGTCATCAGACTCTACATTAAAATGGGAGAGAGAAAACTACCATGCTACACAGGCTCTGACATTGCGTGTTTATAGCCACTGCTTTTCTAATTACATGGACAGGAAAACAATGACAACATCTAGGTACAATTATGCCAAATAAATTACATAAGGTAGTGAAGAGATACACAGAATAGGCCCCTAAAAATACATAGAATAGGTACAAATCAAAATTCATTCTGAAAATGGTTAGAATTATCACAATGAGTACATTCATAAAGTGGGCTGAATGCTGCAGCAGTAAATGGACTTGGCCATATGTCTTCAACTTAGCAATAGTTTGCAGCAAACAAAAGTAGTCAGTAAAGATGAGTGAACTATTACGGCTTGGAAAAAGATTTTGACCACAGTATTTGATTTTTCTGGATCAAAAGCTGGAATTCTCCTCTAGCTTTTACATACTGAATTATAACAATCACTGATTCATTAAGATCACATATTTAATAAGGGTCTGTTCTTACAAAATGCATGCGACTATTGCTTCAGTAGAGCTACTCAGATGAGGAATAACTATGCCTGTTTGGAAACATCTGAATGAATCGAGTCCTAATTTCAACTCTCAAAGCCACCTATTGGCCATTATGGAAATGAGTGTATTATACTAGAACACATGCCCAATAAAATCAGACTAAATGATCTTCGCAGCCGATTTGCCCCCTACTTTTTCAGTAGCAATACTGTGCAATAGTACACAAATAGGAAGTCACACTTTGTTCTCTCTAGTGACTCAGTCATTTATGGCAGCAGCCTCAGTATTATTTTCTTTTGGTCGCAACCAAATTCAGCTGCTTGCACTCTCAATATGCTGTCTACAAGCTACAGAGATATACTAAGAGAAAAAAGATAATTTTTAATTAACTGAAGCCACTCAGTGGCATGGGCTATGATTTTGGTTTCACGTGGTTGAAAGGATGATTCCCAAGAAACCAAACTGTCTACCACGAGACACTTTTATAACACTAATGTAGATACTATAGTTTTAAGTTTATGGCTTATGTTCACAACACAGTGAATTTCCCATGAGCTGCATACTTGGTTGTCAAACTGCTAGTGACGATCAGCGATCATCAGACCATCCCCACTGATCCAAAGCACCTCCCAGTGCTAGTGGAGATCCAGTGGGAGTCATCAGCTAGATAATCCTTATGAGAAATCAAGAAGACTCCATGCTGGGCTTTCCCCATCACTCATTTTAAGTCCTTAAAACCCTGAAACTGTGATTATTTTGATAGACACAGAGATTCTCAAAAGAGCTTTACTGGTAACTGTGCAGACTAAAATCACTAACAAAAATGTAATTGTGACAAGAGACATGCTGTCACCTGTGCTTTGCCCTGCTAACACTCCCTGTCCAGAAGAAGGTAAAGAATAATGATGCCAGAGTTCAGATTTAAAGTTAAGTCATGTTACCTCAATGCTTATTAGCCACTGCTTGACAGCTGTGAATGTGTCTTTTGCTGTTATATCATACATCACAATGACACCATCAGCTCTTCTGAAAAACTGCTTGGTAATACTTCGGTACCTACAATTAAGAACCTGTTTATAGCTCTCTTCAAGACAAGTAGCAATCTGACAACACAATTTTATAGTAATCCCGCTCCGCCTGCCAAAGGAAGATGTTGCCATACAGTTTCTTCTAATCATCTAGTCTTAGTAAGGGTTAAAGCCCTGTTAATTTGATTTACATATGTATTCTAAAATTCCATAAACTAGACAAGGGAGAAGCTGTAATACTGATCTTCACTGCTGATCCTGTTTGAAAGGTGAGGCTTATTATGAATTGTAGCAAGCAATCCCATTCTTCCTGAATCATCAGACCCCTTTTTCACATTTAGCAGAAGATTCACAGAGGACACTACTACCGCAAATTACTGCAACAGCGAATAATTCTTTGCAAAAAAATATTTTTTGAAAGAAAGTGTTTGGAAAAGTTCCCTCTGCCTCCTTTAATTGATTCTGGGTTAGTCTGGATAATCTGCTGCATATCTCACCTTCTCCTATTCTTTTTCATTTTAAGCTTGCAATTTCCCCCTCACAAAGTGCTTGCCTAAAGCTAGCGAGATTTCTGTTTGGGGCTTTTTCCCCAAGCTTCCTGTAGAAAACATAGATCATCATTATCATCCTTGCTTTTTGTAACAGAAAACTATAAAATAGGTGAGAAGATGGGGAAGGAAATTGCCACTGAAAACTTACAAAAACTTGGAGTTCTTCAACTACAATGGGACTATTTTGGTGAAAAAGACCTCTTTTTTTTTTTAACTATTAAGGCATTTTCTGCTATAGAAATAATTCTAGGTACATTTCAAAATCAGCCTTCCTCCTAAAGAAACTCTGTGGTACTAAACTTTTAAGAGCTTTACTAAGAATCTCTTTTACATATTAGCAGTTTTTCAATGGACACTTAGCACCAAATCAGCAAGTTATTGCTACCGGGGAAGGATCTAAACTGAATTCACTGGGTCTATTTGGAATACTCCTATATTTGTTCCTCTCCCGAGAAGCAGGATTAGGTCCATGCTTACTAATCTTCAAACAGAGGATTCAAGGAAGCAAAACCATAGACTGTGTACTGGTTTTGGCTGGGATAGGGTTAAAATTCATCATACTAGCTTGTACGGGGCTACGTTTTGGATTTGTGACAGCTGACCCCAACTGACCAAAGGGATATTCCATGCCATATGACATCGTGCTCAGCAACAAAACTGCAGGGTCAGAGAGAGGTTGGCTGAAACTGCAGTTGCTCAGGGACTGGCTGGGCATCGATTGATTGGTGGTGAGCAACTGGAGTTTTTTGCATGGCTTGTTTTTCTTGGCTTTGTTCTTTTTCCTCTCTATTACTTTTTTTTGGTGGTGGTGGGTTGGTTGGTTGGTTTGTTTGTTTAATTATTAAACTGTCTTTATTTCAACCAACGAGTTTTCTCATTCAATGAGTTTTCTCACTTTCACCCTTCTGATTCTCTCCCCTATCCCACTGGATGGGGGAGCGAGCAAGCATCTGTGTGGTGCAGAGCTGACTACCAGGGTTCAACCACAACAGAATGTTTCTCACCGTTCCTGGCCAGCGGTGTCCCAGAGTTGCAGGGCTACCTGGGTGTTATCTACTGTGATGGTTTTCACATTGTAATCCACACCTGTAACAGAAATACAAGGTAGATTGTCACTTTATATGCTCAGTTTGATGTTTGAAAACCTGATCCAGCAAACAGCGACAATTCCAGAAAGGTAAAAAGACAAATACTACATTAAAAATTATGTCCATAGTCTCTAACCATCAGTGAACAACAAGAGCTTTTATTTGCCAGAAGTTCTTCAGTAACAAAATACCGAATGTTAACAGAGTAGTTGAATTTTTATAAAAGCTGTAAGATAAGTAACTTTCCAAATCAGGGTACATGAGTCAAGCGTCCGTTTGACATTCCACAGCAGTCTAAGCCACTTACCTGGAATTCACACTGTATAACTTCAGTTGTCTGAAATTTCAGCATTTACTCTGAACTAGCCACACAGGCACCTTCTACGGTTAGTGCAAAAACACAAAGCACCACACTAAGGGGACAGGGGAAGCTAAGATAAATGCTGAAGATAGATGGACTGAATATGCGGAGAACCTCCCTGCCTCTTCAGAATATAGAAGATGAACTGACTACAGTTAGGTTAGTCCCCAGTCTTTATGTCGCTAAATGGAAGTGAGACAAAAATTAATTTATTTAAACTTTTAAATAAATCCTCTCCCAGTTGCCCTAACCTGTGATGATATAAGTATCTTCTGGATATTTATAACAATAATTAGAGTCTTAAATATTAATCAGTCAGTGCCTTCTCCGAATGACAACCTGCATTTTCTTGTATCACACTTTACTGTAGCATAGTATCACAGAATCGTGTAACTCGGGTTGGAAGGAATTTCAGTAGGCCATCAACAATTTCTTTGGGGTTGGTTTGCACATCACTGGGATTTTTACCACTGGCATTAATGAAGAAGCATCCAAGCCCACATTCCTTCAACAGGCAATTAAGAAATCTGGATGGAGGATATATCCATTGCTTATATCTCAAGGGAAGAAATTTGAGCTATTCTGTAGAAATTCAATGAGAACACTCTTCTCCAGGTTGTTCACTTGACTTCTGAACTCTGTCTTGCCAGCCATAGTCCACACCTGTGAAACCCACTGATGTGAAGTCTAAACCAAAGCTATGACAAATACTTTCTTGCCATTGCATTTGCAAGAACACTGGATGACCGGCGAAAAGATGAAAAGATCAGACACATTCTTGTGTCTGTCCTCCAGAAGCTCCAGGCAATTGCACACATTGTGTAAGAACTCAGAGTCTGGAGAAGCGTATCAGCCATTTACAAGACAACACGGATAGGACATAGCACCAGACTCTTAAATGTGGACAACTGCATATTGGTGTCTAAGCTCCCATTACAGTTAATGAAGATCCAGTCAATGAAGAACTAGGAGTCTAGGAAATGACCAAGCTCACCCTGAAGTAGACATCAAGGGTCAGATTAATCGGTCCCTAGGCTCCTCTGACTGGATTGATTTGGAAAGGATGGTGGGGGTAGAACTCAGCCGTTTGCTCACAGGTCCCTAGTGCTATTTGAGATGCCATTTGGTATTCAAAATGTCTGTCTTAATCTGGCAGGACATCCAGGAGACCTGTTCTCTTCCAAAGCAGCAGTTCAAGACCACGTGAAATACTTTATAGTGTCAAAATTAATTTAAATCCCTATGCTAAGATCTTAGATCTTCCCTGACTCTAATGTGAACTTATACACTCAACATACCAGTGGAAATCTAAACTCAGGTGTCTTTATCTACCCCCTAAGTCTAGGGAGCTACAGCAACTGCTCACCTGAATGTTCTTAGATTGTCACAAATGCAAGACAAATCCATTAATTTAAATACCTTTCATTGTGATCAAATTTTATTTCACATATGCTGCAGAATAAGTAAGGCCTAAATATAGACTAAGTATAAAGAATTTACAGGAACTCAGCTGCATTGCAATAACCTATACCTAAGTTTTTGTACCTTGATTATGTGTCTGACTTTCGAAAGCTTGGTTTACAACTTCAGGCAATGCAAGTACAATGTAGGCTTTGAAATGTTTGGCTTTGAAAACACTGGTCCAATGTATTTCTTTGGTGCTTAGTATAATGCTAAGCCTTCAAACATAATTTAGATATTCTACTTTCTCTTTAAAACAAAATCAGATTACTTAGAGGGACAGAGAATGGGGTATGGAATTGAGATGGTTAATACAGAGTAGTCCAGAGGACAGGATATTAGTTTCAGAACAGTGCAAGGAAATTCTAGCTTCACTGAAATCAATAGGATTTTTCTGATTTATTTCAGTACTGCCGGGATTTCAGTATGGAATCTACTCTGAAACCCCTCCATCAATTATCTGCTTCCCAATTTAGGAGAACTCACTTTGCATGTCCTAATTTTACAACATCTGTATGTTTCTGTTTTGTAACACAGGGCCTGATCTCAGTAGAAGCTGCTAAGTACTATTGGAACTAAAATAGTAATAGTAATAATGTTTCTTAAACTTACCTACAGTAGCAGCTGTGCCTGGGAAAAAACGATCTTCACAAAATCGCCTTAAGAATGAAGTCTTTCCAACACTTGAATTGCCCACAAAAATAATCTTGAATAAGCGGTCTGGGACAGAGTTTATTCTCTCCTCCTTCAAGTAAGAGCAAACATTAGTCTCCAACTGTTGTATAAATGCTATTGTTTCTCCAATTTGCCTTGTCTTGAAGGCTAACTGAGACAGGAAAAAGATTTTATCCTGTCGTGCTCTCCATTAGTCATAAAGCAATATTCTGTTTCTTAAAATAACTCAGCATTTCAGATATTTGCCATGTATCGTTCCAGATCATTTGAAGTGCAGTGATTTGCACTGAGCTCTGGAGTACACTGAATACTTGAGATGAAACTGCGTTGAAAAATGCATGAAATTGCCAAAAGAAAACCATTTATGTTCACCCCTGCAAATCAAAACTCATAAAGCTTCACACAGCTCTGCTCAGTAGTTTCGTCCTATACCAATGACACAGAGGAAACAGCACATCTTCACCTAGATAACAAGCAAAGTCATAATTTTTTGGTTTATGCCATCTACCAGCAGAGTCTTCTCTCTGCTACTACTGTGGAGCCAAGAGCTTCCATGGAATTACTGCACTTCTACATCTGTTTAACATCACAGCCAGAAGCATAGGGGAAAGAGACAGAGAGAGAATTAGACCCAGTTAATCAGGCTGTAAACATTCAGCTATGTTTCTGTCACGTAGGGTTTTTTTAAGAAGACAGAAGAACAATTTGTTCTGCCTATCCACGTCCTATTTATTGCAGGCTAAGCTAAGTGGATGCTGGAGGGAATATTTATATCCTCTGTCAAGTAGGGCATTATTCCCAAGACCTTCGTAAGTAGATCAGGAGTTGCTTTGGGAAGCAGACTGTAGCACCAGCTGGTTTGCAGGGGCTGCCCTAGCTGGCCTCTTCTGTTTTGTGCAAAGGTGGAGGAGGAAGAGGGAGACAGCGAGTTTGTTCTTAATGCTGCAGAAGGGGAGCAAGATCATGGACGCTCCTGGCATTAGTTTGTTGGAGCGGAGGTTGTGAGGAGGGAGAGGAGAGGAGGAAAGAAGCAGGAGGGAAAGGCCCTCTGCCAGGGATTTGAGGTACAGAATCTGTATAGAATCTGTTCAGAACTGAACTCACTGCCCGACAGTCCTTTGAATGAGACACTGAAGTCTGGCCTCTTTGCTTTCTACAAATACACTGAAGTCTCACAGAAAGAAGCAGAAACTATACAGAGCTCCACTTGATGGGGGAAAAAAAAAAGAGAAATAAAAACTCGAGCTGCTGTCTTCCTTCCTATGAAAAAAATTCATTCATTGCTGTAAATTTTGGGGACAAAAAATACATGTCTCTTTCATGAGCTGGGCTAATAGCCCACTACAACTATACAGAGATTTCTTATCTCATTGTTCATTTCTCCTTTTCTATTAAAATCACAAACTCCACTGCAACTGTAGGCTGCTAGTAATACACATACATCTATATAAAGCACATTTTCAGTTCTGCTGAAAAACATTCCCAGCTTACTTGTCTCTGTGCTCTGGGAAATAAAACAAGGTAACATACAATCATCAGCTTGGTACCATTTTTACAGTGCTTCTGAGAACAATAACTAAATATAAGGACTATATGAGCTGAAATACCTTGTCCCTGGTGGTCATACACATCTCAGTAGCACTACAACTCAAAGACACCAGAGGCCTTCAGCTCAACTCTCAACATAATAGGCAGTCATTTTTCATTGAGATGTATCAAGTCCACTCATGAAAATAACCTTAATAATCAAACTTGATTCTAAAACTGCATCTGAACACTATACTAAGGGATGAGCTACTTCATAGCCTGCTCCTACAAAGTGCTGACAGGAAAACAGAACAGCAGTGGGATGTAAATTTTCTTCAGTTTACAATGTGGTCTGAAAAAGCCTTCCCTAGATGTGTCTTTTGAGTGGCCTCCATATTAACAGTAGCCAAGTCAAGTAACATAGCTAGTTTTTCTGCAATTCAACACACATGTGGAAGATGGCAGGTATAAACATAGTGGTTCATACTCCATACTGAAAGAACAGGGGGGAGAGGAATTGCGTCTCAGGCAGAGGTTTTGGACAGAAAAATCTTCCTTTAATTTCCATTATGGTTCCTTCAGGTGTTTTCCCAATCACATTTCTGCTTATGCTAACTGCAGCTTCATCTTCATAGCCACTCAGAAAACTGTTCTACCTGACCATTAACTCTCAGATAAAAGAGCAGTTGCTGGCCTCATGTACTGCTGCAAATTCTTAGACACTTTCAGAAGTCATCTTCCATAGGATGGAAATGGACTTGTTCATTTCTAAAAGGAGAAAAAAATTACATTGGTTCTACTCGCCTTTAAGATGCAGTAGGTCATAAAGGATCAGCAGCTAAATGACTGTGAATGTATGGTGAATAGGAAGGCCTAATGCCAGCAGCTAGGAGCTTGAGTTCAGTACAGTAAGCAATGACATCACTGAATGCAGTAATAAAAAGCCATGGAGAACACAAAAGGCGATGAATTGAAAAATACATGTTGTCTCAGATCCTTCACCCTCCTAGTGCAAAACAGAGGATGACAAGGCTTCATATCTGAGTGAGCTACATATGTAACAACTGCATGGAATCATTCTGCTTCCTTTGTACAAGTATTTCTAGATCCTACACTCCTTTATACTGTAAATCCTTTGAGCAGCAAAGCATGAAGGGAGAGAAAGACTGGCTGCAGAAGACAGTCTAGTTGATATATGGCCCTGGGACTCACACCTCATAACTCATGATGCAGCAAGCAGGGAATTACCATTTTCTGAAGTTTTCTTCAGCTCCAGTTGAGGACTATATGCAGAGCTGCCCTGAAAACACTCACTAATTGAATACTATTCCTCCCAGCCCAGGCACGCTGTCAGGGGAGGGAATCAGTGTGTTAGCACTGTATGGAACAAGATTGCTTCTGACATCTAAATCTCACGGTCAAAAAGCAGTGATCCCAAGAGCCATCATTTAGGAAACGCAAAGCTGTATGAGAAATTCATCAGACTACAGCTGGTGTGTGGAAGCAGACGAAGCACTACTCACACAAAATGGCAGCGCTCAGACATTTACACAGCCTAGAGACCACCCTAAGCAACGGAATGCCATCAATTGAATGGCTGTTGGCAGGCCTAGTCAGCAGGCCAAGAGGACCATGCAGGACCATGCACATATTTCAGTGCCACATGGACAGAGAGTTTATCAAAAAGGAGTATTAAGCTGTGGGGTTTTTAAACTAAATTTTAAAAAACAAGCAAAAAAACAACCCAAATGAAGGGCTGGGCTAAGGCACTAACATTTCATAGGAAAAAAAAAAAAAAAAAACCAACCCCAAAAAAAGGAATTCCCAGTTCTAAGTGACCTTTGGAAACAAACTTCTTGTTTACCCTCACAATGTTTCTTTAGAAATGGAAACTAAATGTTCTCAACAACCAGGCAGGAGACATTTTATGATTTCTTCTCCTCCCCTCCCTGCTTGCTCTCAATTATTTTTGGGGAGGAAAAAAAAATCTAAGAAACAAGATCTAAGGGAATGCTCAGTTCCTACCGTGCTGAGAGGACATGCTTTCAAGGGGCATGACTACCGAAACAGAGCAGAACAGGTTTGTCCTAGCTGGACCTGATGACTTTGGCCTTTGCTGTCCTAAAGTCTAATGATGCCATACTTTAAAAGTGTTACAAAATAAGTCATACAGCAAGCAAAAAGTATGCATTGTATGAAATAATTTCAAAGGATGAAGCTCTGTTCTGTGCCCTAGACTTTTTATTAAAATGTACCACTTAGAAGTTATTATGTAACCATGTCACAATTCTATTATAATTTTTAAGATATGCTTGCTTCTTCTGAAAGAACTATATAATTATGACCAAGCATACCTATTTTTCCTATACGTTAATCTTTTTAATATGTGCTTCAAGAATCTAAAAATGAGTAATGCTTAACAATGACACTAAAATTAGAAAACAAGCACAGCTAGCTCTGAAGCAATAGCAGTACAAGAAGAACTTTAGACTCCAAAGAAATGTACCTTCCAGCACCTTATTACTGTACGGTGAATTCATTGTTAACATGCACATAAAAGCTAGAGTTGAAAAAAAAAATATGGATTTCAATTTTCTAATTAAAAGTCTTCTCAAAAAATAATTAAGAAGTAACGATATTTGCTCTCATTATTTCTCAGACAGTGAGATTTCAGTCAGCTACCAAAGCTGACTCAAAAGTATCAGAGTATGAGAAATGTCACTTTCTGGCAAAAAAAAAATCCCCAACTTTTCAAAAAAGGACTTGCTTCTTTTTTCAGACAATTGCTACCTTTCAGTAGATCTTCTTGTGTCATCTATTACAAGGCTTAACTTCACTTCTCATAAACAGTCCTTCAGACATAAGTCTATGCACACATTGTCTGCAGTTACCGCTCCTTTAGGCTGAGTTTCCCTTCTTTGCACCTTCAACATTTATCTGCAGTATATTTTCATCTCCCTCTTCATGCAATGGATTAATTTGACATCCTTTAACTTAAAAACAGAAAATAATTTTATATTCTAAGAATAATGCATTACCCTTCAACACAATTTCATTTTTTCCCAAGGTCTTTTAGAACAGAATAGAACAGTTCCAGCTGGAAGGGACTACAAAGATCATCTAGTCCAACTGCCTGACCACTTCAGGGCTGACCAAAAGTTAAAGCACAGTATTCAGGGCATTGTCCAAATGCCTCTTCAACACTGACGGGCTTGGGGCATCGACCACCTCTCCGGGAAGCCTCTTCCAGGGTTTGACCACCCTCCTGGTACAGAAATGTTTCCTAACATCAAGTCTGAACCTCCCCTGATGCAGCTTTGAATAGTTTCCATGCATCCTGTCCCTGGATCCCAGGAGCAGAGCTCAGCACCTCCCTCTCCCCATCCCCTCCTCAGGAAGCTGCAGAGAGCAATGAGGTCGTCCCTTGGCCTCCTTCTCTCCAAACCAGACAGACCCAGAGCCCTCAGCCGCTCCTCACAGAACAGGCCTGCCAGCCCGGTCACCACCTTGGTTGCCCTCCTTGGGACACTTTAAAGTACCCCAATGGCCTTCTGAAATGATGGGGTCCAGCACTGCACACAGCACTCACGACGAGGTCCCCTTTGCCCCCTTACATTTGATAGCGTTTCCTTCCCTACAGGCTGCTCTCTAGAAGATGATGGTGAGTGTTCCACTGAATGTTCTCTGTTTTTCTTATCCATTTCCTTCTCAGAAGAAGTATTCTCATCTTCTCCAGTCCATCTGTTCAGCTGCTTATCAACCAGCCTGTCAAGAAGCTGGGGTAGGTGATCTTCCTCAATTGATATTATTCTTTGGAGATGCGATGCTTTAGACATTCCTCCAGTGGCTCCAGCATCAGGCTCTACAGACAGAATTCCATTCAGTCCAGCAGAATTCCTTCTCTTAGAGTTATTGAAAACATCATCTTCTTCAAATGAATGGCTAGACAGAGAAAAAAGTAAGTACATCACAAAAATATATTGGACCTGGCTTCCTATTGTTTTATTCTAGTGTAACTGAATTTAAATTCCCATCTTTTTTACTACTCACAGCAGGCATAGTAGATTCAGTTCAATGTCTACTGAAAAGTCAGTTCATCATACAATGTGTGTGCATATATATATATATATATATATAGCGCGCTTGATAATTATAAGCATTGTGGGGAAAGCTACTAACTTATGGGGAAAACCTGAACCAGAATACAAAACATAAGATTAACTTCATTTCTAAACTCATGGAACAGCTAAAGCAAATTTCTCTACTGTGATTTCCTCCTCGTCACCCCTCCTTTTCTGGAAGTGTAAAATTAGCCCCCAACCCAGACCCTTTCTACGTGTAATCTAATTCTCTCTTTAGCAGGTAGAAGGGAGATGGGTTTGTTTAATATAGATGAAAAAAAGACTAAGTGAGGATTCAACAGGAGGAAGAGTGTAGATAAAATAGATCCAGAGCCTTCCCAGGTGTGTGCAATCACCACACATGTAAGTTGTGATAGGAGAAATGTTGCCTTGATACAGGGAACAAAATTTCTTCATGACACTGGCACAGCAAGGGAACAAGTGCCTGAAGACACTGTGGGACCTCCATCCAGATGTTCAAAAACTCAGCTGAACAAGGCCCTGTGCAACCTTATCAAACCTTATCAGTTATCTCTGTTTGAGCAGAAGGTTGGTCTAGAGATATCAGAGGTCCTTCTCCCCTAAATTTTTCTATGATTTTTGTGCCATAACTGCTTTTGCCAATCATGCTCCACTTCTCGGTACTGAACTTACTAAACCGTGTCTCTGAAAGCTTTCCGTCCTTACAGTTCATGACTCTGTGCCTGCAGGGACATTGTCTCAGCTGCTATTTCAAAGTGAAATACTAGTCTTCTTCCCAGGTCCTTTTGCCTCAAAGGAAACATGATAGAGTTTCACTGAGATCATCATCTTGTTCCTGTTGATTTCAAGTTTACAACCACACAGCTGAGAATTAAATTCTCCATGTTTTACTAGTTCCACATCCCGTACTTTACAACCGGACTTCTGTCCTCTACAATGAGAGGAGAGGAGGTATACTCTATTAGGGAGTTACCAAGGACATTGCACCACATCAGCATAGGGTAATGGGCAAGCTTTTGTGCCTCCCAGCATATACTCATCCACAATGGGGAAGTCTCTTGTCTTTGCAGACAGTACACTTTTTTTATGTGAAAATTTCTCTCTTTATTTCCAAATTTCTTAAAGACCACAGTAATATTATAGTGACACACATGTTAGAAATACATGCTTTGAAAAGTCCAAAGGTATCAGAAAGAAAACATTCCATATCTTCTTTCTATAAGCCTCATCATACTCAAACAGGGAACACAAGAAAAAAAGTTCTCACCTGTTAGGCAGCATCTTGCCCTCTACGTATTTCCCAATGACAGACCCTGATCTTTGCTTCCAGCTGGCTTTTGGAACACTTGTTTTGCATTTCTGCAGAAATACAGAATACTTCTTACTAATTTACTCCTGTTGTTCATTACAGTTAACTGCCTTCAGTCCTAATGCTTAACTAAGGCAATGAATATGAAAGAAAAAATGGTAGAAAAAATCCTAGAGGTATAGATGCTTCAAAATCCTGATTCACAAACAAACAGAACATGGAAACTCCAGATCCTGCAAGAATTCATCTGCTTTGTAAACTAAGTGGACCACAATAAAACAGCATAATGTAATGAAAAGAAGTCAATAGATATATTTTTTACACTACCAGCTTCCTGTAGGACTAAGAACACAAACAAGTGCAAATTAAGTGGCCTTAGTCTCCTTAAGCCGGGGTACTTCTGGAACTTCTTAGGGGCTGATTCTGTGCTGCTGGATAAGAAGTTAATGTGATCTGCTCTTACCCAGTACCAATAGGTATTCAGGTACTGATCCAGGAACTCGAGATATTGCACTGTTGTATGAACATTTCAGGATATTAGCTACTCTTGACTGTATAGACCAACACAATTTAATTGTTCAATTTTTGGTTATTTCATCCTCTCATGATTGCATCCTTAGCTGCTTATAAAATAAATTCATCTCCCTCAAGAAAGCTCCAACTTGATAGTTCTAAAAACATAACTCTTAAAATTGTTCAGCAAATTTTAAAATCTTATTCTCAAGTGAGAAAAAAGATGATATAAACTAAGAATGGGGCAAGGTTTAAGTAGCACAAGAGTCTGTCTCCTGCACAGCCTTCTGATCCCCTTCTTTTGAGGCTGTTCTGATATGTGTTTGCTCAACACTGGGTTTGAAAATAATAGTTGTTCACCTGTAAAAATATGTCACGTTCATCTCTGAGATGTTTGTTCCTCTCCCTGCAAAGAGAACACAAATAAAAGAAACATTGAGGCCAAGTATTTAGAACTGCTGACTTTTCTACTCAACACTAACAGACAGACTGGACAGTTGGCAGTGTAAAAGGCAAGACAAATGCGCTTTAGCTTGGCATATCTCCACTCTTCCTCATGCTTTATTTATATTCTCACCACAGCCAGTTCCTTGTCTGGGCCATTGAATCTCCAGTAGGGCTATGCCGATTAAAGCCAGCTGGCATCTGGCCCTCATTCTGTAGTTTATCAAAACAAATGCCTTAACACATGGAAATCAGTTCTGGTCAATATGCCTTTGCTTACTCTAAATCAGAATGTTTAAAGCTTTTCACAGTAAAGATGACTTCTTAATGCGGAGAGGGTGTAATGAACACCACCTCTACTCATCCAGTGACAGGTGTGAAGGCCAGTTGTGTCCCTCTGAGGGTTACAGTTGTGACTACCATGGAAAAGTCTCCCTAGGAAAACATCCATCTTCCATTCATTACGCAGAAAAGATGAAAATGTCAAGAAATGGAGACTCTAGGCAATCAGCCAGCTCTGATCAGATCTGACAACACACCTGCTTAGTCCATCATTCATTGTCTCCACCTATTGCTGGCCTGGCCACAAAAGAGACTGAGCAGCCATTACAGCCTTGGTGAACAGAAGCAACCTCTGCTGTCAGATGTTTCTATCTCTGGCCCCTATGGCAGCAGGCAAGATGACAACACATGGAATGGCCTATGGAAAAGACACTGCAAAGCAAGAGCCCTTCCTCAAGCATGGGAACTTTTTAGGTAACTTTAAAATGAGGCCTCCTGAAGGAAATGCAGTGAATCAAGGCCTACAGGCAAGTACAATCTATAGTCCATGCAAACTTACCATTGAGCAAACAAAAACATTGCTGCACGTTAAAAAGAGGGTTACAATTGTCTCAACACAATGCCAGTCTTTGAAGTCTATAGAATATGACTGAATCTATCTGAATCTATAGATACAGAAATGTTACAGAGAAAATTAGCTAACTATATTTTGCTATAATTTTACAAATAAACATTTTGGAGAAAGAATCTTCGTTTTGGCTGTACTCCCATCACTTTAGAAACAACAGAGCCTTCAGTAAGCTTCAAGTCTCCTATGGCCAAGTTTTTACCACAGAACCATCTCAGAACAGTTCACCATTGTTTTGCTTTACACTTGACTTTTGGAATGGAGATTGTCCTGCAATACTGAATTGCCAAAACAAAGCATCTTTCATGTGTACTGCCTTCTACTGTGTGCAAGAACGGGGCTCACAGAAGATATTTTGTAATGATTTTTGCTATGTTTTGTGTCACTGTCCTGTGGTGGGTTGACCTTGACTGGCTGCCAGATGTGCACCAAGCCGCTCTCTCACCCCCCTTCCTCCACAGGACAGAGGAAGAAAGTAAGATGGAAAAGCCTGTGGGTCAAGATAAAGACAGGAAGATTGCTTACCAACTACCATCACAGACAAAACAGACTTAACTGTAGGGTGATGAGAAACAAAGACAAAATTAAAACCACCTTCTCTCCACCCCCTCTTCTTCCCAGGCTCAACTTCACTCCTGCACTCTTGACTCTTTTACCTCCTTTCCAACCCTGAGCGGTGCAGGGGAATGAGGAACAGCAGGGTTGTAGTCAGTCCACACAGCTCTTCTCTGCTGCTCCTTCCTCCTCACACTTCTCCCTTGCTCCAGTGTGAGTTCCCTCCCACAGGTTACAGTCCTTCACAAACTGCTCCAGTGTGGATCCTTTCCATGAGGCACTGTCCTTCAGGAACAGACTGCTCCCATGTGGGTCCCCCATGGGCCGCAGTTCCTGCCAGAAAACTTGCTCCTGCATGGGCTCCTCTCCACGGGCCATAGCTCCTGCCAGGAGCCTGCTCCTGTGTGCGCTCTGCACAGGCTGCAGGGGAATCTCTGCTCCAGCGCCTGCAGCACCTCTTCCTCCTCCTTCTTCATTGACCTTGGTGTCTGCAGGGCTGTTTCTCACACATACTTTTTCCTACTCCTCTCTCTCAACTGCTGCGCAGTGTTTTCTCCCCTTTCTTACACGGGCTTTCCCAGAGGCACTGCCATCTTGGCTGCCAGGCTCAGCTGTGCCCTGCAGCAGGTCCACTGGAGCTGCCTGGAACACCTGGACACCCACACCCAGTACATATCCCAACATAACTTCATCCTTTAATGTACCTCTTTAGAATGATGCAAGAAGTTCTTGAACATAAGGTCTGCATTACCTTAAAAAATCCAGCTGCTTCAGAAGTCCTGACTTCTCTCTCTGTAAGGTTTCTGTCACTCGGTACACCTCCCTGTAATGAAAAGAAATAAATAAAATTATTCTAACCATGGTAAAAATGCTGCTAAAATGCTTCCCCCTAGGAGTATCCACATTGGAGATCAGCTTCTCCAAACCTGTAGACTTTATTCTGCATGAATGGTTACTAATTTTAAAAAAGTTTATTCAGCATAAGGCCCACAGTACCACAGCAGTTTGAGTTAGCAGAGGAAGGAGTAGGGGTTCTTTTTAAAAAAATTACAGTTTTAGAATTTCTTCATCCAGAGAGGTTAATATATGCTGATACTGGCACTTGTATCATTCAGAGAAGACATACTGCTGAAATCCTTCTCACTCATGGCCCCTAAAGTCCATGTAACATTTTATCCAAAATTAGAGTTTATCTTGCTGCTGGAACCATATCTCAAATCTACAAACCCTACAATTTCTTTTCAGTTGCTGACTTTCACAGTTGCGCAGCCTTAAACACTGGACACAGCATCTCAGATTTTTACACCAGATTTACAGCATTTACTTTGACTTAACGCAACTCGGTGTCTGGCCTTAAATGTTTTTTGCTTTTCAGTGAAACCTCAGGTTCCTCCTTTGCACAGTCTGAACATTACACCTGCTTTAACAGCTCAGGTCTTACCAGACTGATACAGATGTTTAAAGCAACACTGCAGGTGCAGTTGAGTAGGGCTGAGCTGTAATTCCATAAAACACTATTGAATCCAAAGTGCTGTGTAAATGCAGTAGTATTATTCAGCAGTCTGACCACTGGGCAGATTTCCTCTGTAGCTTTAAAACCAGATCATTCCACAGTCTTTGCTCTGGATCTGAAAAGAGAAGCCTCAAAGAGGAAACAAACCACCTTGAGGAGGAACATTTCTACTGTCTACTTCCAAAACACACATCAAACATGCAAGCCTAAAACAGTGTTCCAAATGCAGTGGCCATCCTATAACAATCATTTATCAACAAAGTTCATTATTTATACCCTCTACAAAAATTAAATTAGTAATTACTAAGTAGAGTTTGGCACAAAGCTTAACAGGAAAAGAATATGACATTTGATCTAATATTCTGCTCTATCCTGAAATATGCCAAATAGGCACAGCTCTGAGTTATGTAGTTCATTGCTGAAATGTATAGAATCTGGCAAGATATGCACCACAGTCTGGCATCCATGTGCTCTCCATCAGCAACAAGAGGGTTTTACAGATCCCTGAACATTTTTTTAAAACTATCTTCCATTAAATGGACTTCAGTGAACATTTCTGCCAACTACAGCTTCAGGGTAATGTAACTTTCGCTTCATGCAGAAGGCTAGAGCAAGACAAGTAGACTGATCTGTCACTTAAAGGCCATTTCTATCCCTCAAAATATGAATTGTAAATATTTCTTCTTGGAAAATATTTTTTAATTCAGAGTCAGAATCTGAAATCCAAAACATTTGAACTGAAACTCCCAAAATGATGGTTCTGGATCACCACAAGGCCTTGTGTGAATTGTGACTTAGCTGCATAAGCTTCCTTTTATCTTGCTGACCAGGCTCCTTGGTCAGAAATGATGTACTAGACTTGCTTTTGACAAAGAAAAGAAGCACATCCTAGCTGTCTCATAGCCAGAGTACATTCTGAGAAGCAAGTTTCAGATAGACTTAGCTTTGAGGAGGAAGGACCATCATGTGCCACAACTGTCATTTCTGTAAGGAATCCCGCTGGCATTTCAAAACTAAGACATACTTTTTAACCAATTAAACTGATTTTTAATGCCAAACTCCCTCAACAAATGAGGAGTAGGGGGTGGGAGAACACTGACATTTTGAAGAAGGAGCAAAAGATTCTGTAGAAGCCAGATATGCTCCAGAAAACATCATGAATTACCTGCAGAAAAATGACTAGAACTGCACTTGACTTTGCTGGTGGTTTCTGCTTATGACACAAACTTAAATCACAGCACTGAATACCCTGAGAAGGAGGCTCACTGGCACACTAAGCAAATGCACTAGAACCACTGCAGCTGTAGACTTACATTTCCTTCTCCTCATGTAGTCTTGACGCCTCCTCCTGAAGCACCTGTAACTGTTGTTGCGCCAGGCTTAGTTCATGAGATGTTCTCTCCAGGTCTCTCAGCAGCTCCCGGTTAGTCAGCTTCAGTTTGGTGTTCTCTACTTTGGTTTCTTCTTTGCCACTGAGAAGTTCTGTACATTGCTGCTCTAACTGGGACGGAAGAAAAGAGAACAGAAAGTATTATAACTAACTGAGGCATCTTGGTTTTAAGGCATTCATTTCAAGTCTTAGAGGTTAGTTAAAGAGGGAAGCTATTTCTGTCAAAGCCAACATATGAATAAAACACATATGGTGCTCTTCCACTGCTCTGTGTACAGTGTAATTATATTACACAAAACCAAAGCCATTCCACTCTATGACTGAATTTCATCCAGTTCAAAAATGCACCAAGACTAACCACAAAAAAAGAGGTTTACAGAGCAGATTAGCAGTACTTAGTTGATATTCACAACTGCTATTTTAAACAATTTCCCACAATGACAAGGCCTACACAGAGCGATTCAGAGTTCTGCCTAAAACCAGTTAGATTTAAATGTGGCAGCTGATAAACCTTCCCATCCCCAGCAATATCAACAAGCAGTAACCTTCCTGATGCCTCAGCTAAATCTGCCAAGAAGTGTGAATTAGAGCTTTTTTATTCACTTTTATATTCACTCTGCAAAGTATATACAAAGGAAAGATATATAACAGCAGATGACAGTGGTTTCTGGTATGTAAAGAAGTTCCACCTGCTTCTCCCTGGGTAACTGAGCAAATTAAGATGGCAGAGTAAAACTTAAGTAGACTAAAATTAGTCTACTTCATATTAGGGAAGGCACTACTGACCTGAAGACATAAAAGCTTTTTTTTAATTTATTTTTTTCAATATGTGTTTTAGAGGATGTAAAATGTACTTAGGAACATTACAATGATGCTAGTTCAATCTTCCAGATCTGAGACACAACGGAGGACTTTGTTAGAACTCTCATTTTGCATGTCCCAACACGCAGAGCTCACCCAAACCAAAATCTGTCCTTACCCAGCTCTGCCAGTCTGTTCATGCTCCACAACACTGTTGTTGTTCTAGTCTTGGTTTTGAAAGCAACCTTAAGGCCCAGGTTCAAAACAAAAGCAGAAGATACTTTCCAGCTGGGATTGTGAAAGGTCAGGAACAAGAGCAGAGTAGGAGCACTTATCTCAGCAGCAGCACCAGCTTAACGTATTTGCTGAACGGTAGCCTCAGCAGGCTCACGCTTCATATGGAACACCGACTAGCTGGACATTAAATCACTGCTGAGCAATGTTGGTTTCCACTGATAGATCACTTCAGTTCCTGAATATTCCTTCCATTCATTGACAGAATGAAGTTATCTATTCCAAGTAAAAGACCAGATGCTTCAGGTGCTAGAAGACAAGACTTTCTTATCCAGAGGAGTGGTTTTGGGAGAAGCAAAAAGTGACCACACAAAGATGAACTTTCAAAAAGCTTAAGAGCAACAAATTGCAGGCAGAAATCTCACTTACAGAATACTATGGCCATCTGAAAACTTACACAGAGACTGGCCTGGAAATGTAACTGCAACGGTAGCCATCAGCAGCTCCCAGAATCAGAGGTACTGATGTTAGAAATACTTGCTATGACTCCTGGTGCTTACTCTTGTGAGAAAAACAATTATGTTGAAACTATGCTCAGCAGCAGATGCTCTTAATATTTAAACCCCAGGACACAGCAAGAAGAGAAAGGATTATTTCACAGCAATACAGAGCTCCTTCCTTTCACTGTATCTATACAATCCTCTAAGCGACGCCAAACACTACTTTTAAAGTATTCATTTAAACAACTCCCAATACAGTGGAATAACTCATTAGGCAGATGGTATAGAATGGCATAGACTCTATAGGCTCTAGCTGCTTATTGGAGCTGCAAATTGGCTCCCATGGTCATCAAGTAGATGGAAACCGATTGGGAAAGACTCATGGCCCACAGTCGTATTTAAGAAAATCTAGGTAGCAGAGAGAATTAACCAATTACCACAGGTCAAGCTGAGACACTGTAGCCAATAGTGTATATTCTCTTTTTTTTTTGACAAAAATAGGAGGAAAACCTCACAAGTTTAAAACTGAGTAAAGAACTGGGATTGTCCAATCGAAACACACTGCTGCTGAGGACAGCTATTGCTGTCCTTCAAAGACACACACATTAAGCACTCTCCATGCATTCCCTTGCTCTTAGCTCAGCATCCTTTCCATATTTTCTCTCTTTTTTTTTTCCTATTTATTTTGGGTGCACGTGAAAGATGAAACATTTATAGTGTTACAAGCCTGGGGATTATTTTGTTCTTTATGCCCTTCTTAACAATCCTATCACTTGATTTGCATTTTTTTGAGTGCTACTGATCCATGTTCTCATTGATCTCTCACTCAGAATCCCAAGATCACGCTCTTCATCAGCATCAGCATCTGGCTGTCATCAGCACAGAACCCATCAATTTATGTACGAAGCCCAATAACTCTCTTTCATTTTACCTGGTCCACACGTACCTTCTTCCTCCAATACAAGATTCTGTGCCCTAGATGTTATGCTGGACATCCTCAGTCCCCAGTCCCTCCTGCTGAGGCATGCCGTCACACATCGCTTGAGGAACACTATTGAGAATACCTTGTGCTTTATCTAAGCCATGTAGAGCAAGCTGACAATTCAAGATCATGGTAGCCAGCAAAAAGGCCTAGCCAAAGGAATCTCGGCCTACAGAAGGCCAATCAACATGGAAGCAGATCAGTATTTCAGTCATGCCAAGCAGAAGACCCTCGTAAGGGAGACTTCCTCTGGCTAAGTCAGCAGAAACAACGCTGAACTGATCTTGTCTTTCACATTTTTGATAATACTTTCCAACACAGAAATAATTACATTATATTTAAAGAAAAAAAGACGACTTATTAATGAAGTTTGATAAAAAAGCATTTGTATTACTCCCAAGAGGTTCTCTCATATAATCAAGCATGGAAGTTGTAATTAAACCAAGCAGCTATTACTGTCTGCAAGAATAGATTTAATTATCAAAGTATATTTCCATGCAAGAGGAGGAGGCAAAAGTGACAGAGCGCTCTGGATAAGGCAAACACTGGACATTAAGGAGTTGGTTTCACAGTATTCCATTTCAGCCCTTTAAATTCCAGTGCTACCCACTTTCTCTACCGCTTTCACGCACTGACCTTGGAGACACTTTACAGCAAGTTCACACACAGAGAAATACTCTTGTTTCCCCAAGCAGGCCATGCATTTTAAGAAGTAAAGCACGTCAGGCTTTAATATGGGAACTTGACAAGCTGTTACCATGCCAGAGAACCACACACTGCTATAAAACTGTTATCACAGAGAGCGGTATCAGGAGCAGGTTGTTCAGGAGGTAACATTGCAAGTTCATAGTGCTGAATCATCCAAAACAAGTAAATGAGTAGTTGGTACAAGCTTAGAGCAACAGTGTACACTATAAGACCCAAATCATTGTTCTCTGTTCTTGAGCTGTCTGGGCATTAAGCCACTTCCTAGCACATTGAAGGCAGTGGAATTCTGCTACATTTTCATAAAATTAACCTAGTACCTGGGGAGAATACCTCGAACATTTTTTTTGCATTTTATCATGTAAGAGGAAAACTGCTTTAGAAATAGAGGGTAACATTGTTCCTAAGCACATGCATAAATAACTCTCTGTTTAGATGCATTCAGGCACTGACGCTCATGACACAAAAGCAACAGAGGGTCATAGTTTGGCGGAACCACATCACATCAACTTGCATTTTTGACACCTACAATAGTACCTAATCAGATGAACAAATAAAAATTATCTATTTTTTAACTCTGAAGAATATCGGTTTATACCCCTTTCTGTTTTTGAACCAATTGTTCCAGTTCTTGTTCTTTTGACAGAAGCTTGCACTCCAGCTCTTGACTGTAGGACTGAAACCGCTCTGTGTCCTGCAAAATTCAAAGAGGAAATGGATTAACAGAACAGCACAATTGCATCAGAAGGAGGAGACATAAGGAATCAGGTAAGAAAATAACAGACAAGCTTTCCACAGTGAACACAACGAGCCTCTGAAAGAACTCAATTTAGGGATGGTATCACTCACGAATCTAGACTCTGACCTTCTGGAAACTGGTGTAGTCCAGCAACTTCAACAACTGCAGTTCCTACAGGATGAGCTGATTGCACATGAGTAGGCATCAAGTCTACAAAGTGGAGGCAGAAGTCTTCTATCTTAGGCAAGAGCCTTAGGAGCTTAGCCAACCTAAATCAATGATGCTAGAATGCATCCTCCTGTTTCCAGCTACACATACCCTCGTCCTCTTATACACTAGCATTCATGCTCATCTGTTGCAGCAGTGAGCTGCTTCAGAGAGCTAAACAAGCAGGAAAAAAAAGAGAAAAAAAAAAGTGAATAGCTTTCTGCACATTTGGTTTCCTGAACCAGACACCTGCTGACACAGAGAAGTGATGAGAATGCACCGATGGAAACAACCTGGACAAATTTAAATTACTATGGAGTCATACTGTAGCTCACATACAAGATATCAGGATTGACATGGGAGATACAGGCTACTGACACATAGCACAGCAACTCAGGTTGAAGTAAAAGAAACAGTACCTGCTACCTTTAAAATCCATCACTAACAACAATTTGTCGCAGATGTTCCACTGGTATAAGCAAGTGATCTGGTCTTCAGGATCTGCCATTCACTTAGCAATTATATCAGTTTGTCCACTATCTAAGTATCCTGCAGTCACTGGGAACTCCCAGTCCTGTTTGGGGTTACCCCTTCAGGCACTGCTTAGCTGAGACAAACTGTCAGACCTCCCCTGAGTAAAATCAGGTTCCGGCAGTTCATATCGGCTGAGAATCTCTCCTATTCGTCCACAACAGGCTTCTACTCTCTAAGGTCCCTAGGAAAATGCCTCTAAACAAAAACAAAAAATTCCCTCAAGACAGCAGTGGTTCCTACATGCTTTTCCCCTTCAGCAGTACATGTAACAGGGTGATCAAATGCACGATAACTGGCTTCTTATATGGAAGAATCTACATTCAAGTGAAAAAGACAGACTAACTGCCCCTCTTGCACAATCTTCAGTCAGCAGGGTATTAAGTATTGTAAATAGCTACAATTTGTACTAATTTGCATCTTACCAATTTCTTTACATGTATTCTTCAAGAGCTGCTCTTCATTCAAGACATAATAAATCCCCTTTTTATATGGCATCAATGCATCTCTCCAGGCCGTAAAGTCTTTGTGAGAGTTTGCATTAGGGAATAACAGTCAGATCTCCACAAATACCAAATTAGTAATGCCAAGAAACAATACTTCTTGAGTGTCTGACAACCATTACTGTGAATGCTAACTAAACTGTAAATAGCTTCAGTGGGAAGCTTTAATGAAAAAGCTTGAAAGAAATGGCTTTACCTCAAATATACAACTAATTAGGAGATCGAACAATCATTGGTAATGGAAAAGTCTTTGTTGTTTTAGGATTTTCAATACAGCTTCAGTTGTCTATTAAGAGCATATAAACCATTTCTTCCACAACAACTGCTGTCAGGCAAAGTTCCAAATACTTTTTATCCTTCAGCTGATCTACAAACTTTATATAAAGTGTTCATCTCATCCACCACTGAAAACTGCTCTCAGCTTGGAATGTAAAAAACTTGGAATTTATGAGTCAGGTTCACTACCCTGTGAGGTAAGTGAAAAGGCTGATTCCTTAGACAGCTGACTGAAGCTCTTTTTGCTCTAACACAATTTATGTCAGGAAACAAAAAATACTTTATATATTTGGATCACAAAAGGATTTTTCAGATATCGTATTTGATTGAGAATGGAGGCAAGATTTGATGGATATCCAATGTTTTGGCAACATTTTGTGTACCCTGTATTGTTGGAAACCATATTTTGGTTTCATTTCTATGACTGCTTTCAAGACAACTAAAAGGCATGAGCCAGCAGCTCATGACTGCTTGTCCGAGGCCACTCAGAGAAGCTGTGGAACCTCCATCATTTGCATGCTCAAAACTCAGTTGGACAAGTCCCTGAGCAACCTGATCTAGTTTGAAATTTTGGAGCAGCATTAGGTGCCTTCCCACCTAAATGATTCTACAATGACTCTTTGCTGGAGCATGCTAGGAGTTCCTTTTAGTTTCCTTGTTTTAGGAGCAGAAACAGGGCAGAAAAATCCAAAGAACAGACTATGAAAGCAACAGAGGAGATTTAAAGGAGCCTTCGTAAGAAAAGGGAATTCATTGTCATGTGTTCTAGAAGCACCATGGCAGTGACAAAAGAATCTGACCTATGTTTATTTTGCAAATAGCTGTGGTTTCAGAAATTACCATCACTTGATTTATCTCTTGTCACTGTTCAGTGAGAACTTATCCCCTCCCCAAAAGCAGAGACTGCAGAACTCCACAGGATTAGTGCTGCTCTGAACAATCTCAAAGAGCATTTGCCCTAACTGTGACCAGAAGTTGGACCTACAGCAGCATCGATAATACAACGAGGCTGTAGTTCAGTTGACTTTCAGAAGAATGCCAGCTGCCACTGTATGCCAACCACTGAGCACAGGACATCGATGCACCTCTCATCCAACAAGTCACTTACTTTGAAGCTGCAGAGTCTGGATCAGTACAAAAGTAGCAGTGAGGTAAATTATGTTTTTTCTTCTTCTGTTGTGAAACACATTTTGTGGGCTTTCATTTCACAACCAGAATGAGTATAAAACCGTTAGAAGTGGGAGCAAAATACATGCCCACAACAATAAAGCGACACTCACTTTCAAGAGAAACTGCTCTTTCTCCTTTTTGATTTGCTGTTCCATTTCCTCATAGAGATGTTGAATTTCTTCATCATAAGCAGCAATTTTCCTAATAAGACAGAAAGGTATACTGAGTGGGTCTTTGTAGCATTACTTCAAGTCATGGCTCATATTACGAGCTAAGCCCCACATTTCTGCCTTAACACAAGACTGCAGAGAATGTTCAAGGGTTAAGAAAATAGGAATTTTCGTGCAGGAAAGGTCAGATTACATTTTTATTTTTTTCTCATGGAAGGAGAGCTTTAATAGCTCAAAAGCTAACAAAACTACACATCTGATGTTTACATATAAAGTAGCTGTTCATTATGCAGTTTTAATGGCTACCAAATCTTAGGTTTAAGGAACAGAGCTTCCTAGTGACAATACTAAGAATTCCAGAGTCTAAGTTTGCCAGTTAAAAGTATTTTCACTGCAGCTTCATTTTTTCAGTCTGGAACTGCATTGTTCACCATTCAAGCGCATTCAATGAGGTACTTCTATCATGTCTAAGACGTTTTAGCTAGAACTGACTTCTTAAAAGTACTTCTTGAACGCTGCCTTACTGCCTCTCTAACAGTTTTGCTGAAACAAATGTGAAAAGCCTAGCTGAGGAACAGAAATAAATATGCTGTGCACAAGTGTATCTGACTGTAGGAAAAAAGAAGGGCCTGCAAAGCTCACTTTTTCCAACAGAATATTGCAATTAATATCACTGCAGTTTGATACATGAAGGATTACATTGAGCAGATGCTTTAATTTGGGCAGAAAAAACATTAACTGTTGAAAGGGAACAAGACAGCTGCTTTGTTCTGCTACTATTCTTTCTTTTCTATTCTTTTCTGTTCTCTTCTAATTTTCATTAATGCAGAAACCAAAAAGCAAAAATCACTTTGCATCAAAGTCAGGGGGGGACATCCTAGAAAGATTTTTAATAGACATTAATAGGGCTTTTATATGACATTACTGTATATTCCCCCACATTCCTCTTGATAGAGCTGTTCCTTGAGCAATCTGCAGAATGCATCTGTTGCAAATAAAGTGCATAATTTCCTAGGGCATTCACATCAGTAAGAGCAAGACAAGGAATATACAGTAGAAAAAAAAGCTGTTAGTTTTGTAATCTGGGTATCCACTTTTTTTTTTTTTGCCTAATGCTCTACATAGTCTATGTTTTCACTTATTAAAGGCCTGATTCTCTTCTCAGTTAAAGCCAAGCAAATCAGAAGGAAACTTCAAAAAATTTACCTAAGCTAAGAAGAGTGAGAAACACAAGGAACAAGTCTTTCTTTCCCCCTTTCAAGCATCAGAACACTTGACATTGCCAGCTTGCATTTTCAGTCACAGGTGAAAAATGAGGCGAGGAAGGCATTTTCTCAGGATTTACAGCAGTAGTAAACAAATATAGAGCTACATCAATTTGAGGAAAACAATTGCTGTCACTTAGACTTTTCTAAACTCTGATTAGGTGAGAAACGCGACCCAGACAAGGGCCTCTTCATGTGACTGCCATGCTTCAGATAGAGTGCCAGAAAATCCAGAAGCCCTTTTTGCTGCCTTATTCCCCTTAAAGTCAGGTCATGTTCTGATCTCAAATTTTATTTCCATTCGTCAATGGAATAAAATTACACAAATTCATAAAGAATTAAAAATTATTTAGAAAGGTATGTCATAGATGCTAAGATCATATTTAAATATACTGTATTCATGCCACTTTGATCAGGGCTACGCTGACTATTTACCTAAAACCCCGTAACTTTGCACAAGCAGAACACATTACACAGCAGTCAGTGTTTCCAAGGGAATCATAAAGATTTTCTTTGCTTCTGTGTGATAGGGAGAATAACTTTAGTCCCGTATTATTATGCTGCTGATTTAGATATTTCTTTCCTTCTATGTGTTTGGAAGCAAGGGATATGGCAGCATCATCAAGACTACATCTAGGAGGTACCTCTGGATGTAGGAATCTTTTCAGTTGGTCTGTCACATAAGCACATGCCATTTCTTGCAGGTCGAATACTCCCCAAGCATTTAATTTATGTCTTACCATTCTTAACTCTGATCAAATTAAACAGAAAGATAAAATAATGTCCTGTTATAATCAACAGTGTAACACAATTATAAGTAACGTAACTAACAAGCAGCAGAAAAAATAATCAAATACATTAACTGGTAAATATTCCCCACATGCTGTCAGGGGAAATAATTAAAACCATAAGGGCATATCATTGTTATGTGAAAAATGCAAAATGTTTTTATTAAAATCTCTGTTCCTCAGGATGATACCATCCAGTTTTGCTCAATGCATAATTGTAGAATTTCAGCAATATTTGACAATGTGATCTTTCTCTTTCCAGTAATGCTGTGGAATGAACAGAGAGATGGAGACCAAAGAGAGACAGTGCTGTTGTTGAGCACATTAACCAAAATGGAATGCAATGTGAGTTCACTAAGCTCAGATGATGAGTTCAGGATCAACATACTCACAAGGGTTTAATTTCCGCCCATTCATGTAACTGCAGTGTGAATTGTTTGGGGTTCACAACTGCTGTTCATGCAGTTTGTTGTAATGGTTCTTCGTTCCTCTCAAAAAATACAGTGACTTGCGCACTTTGTGCACTAATCTTGTGAGATGCTGATTATCCTCTTCTTCCACCAAAGGTGGACTCTGACACAGCCCCATGCTGAGCCCAATGAGAAGTCAGTTCATCTTTCCCTTCCCGTTTACTCTTATATTTATCTTCTCTGTTTAGAACTCTGTTGTTTGAAACAAAGTCTACCTTTTTACTAAGTTTGTCTTTCAAATGCAAAGCATAGCAGCAGACAGAGCTAATGGCAGTTAAAGATTTCATCTGCTATTAGAAGAAAAAAGCCTCTTTTTCCTCTGTTTTAAGCTTACTTCCTATTAGTCTTATTAAATGCCCCTTGGTTCTACTGCTAGGGATCTGAAGAATAACAGTTCCTCCTTCAGCCCCGCCAGTGGTCTCATGGTTTTGTAAAGGTCTACCTTGTCCCAATTCAGCCTTTAGCTCCTCCCTCAAGAGATCCCGCCTTTTAAAAACAGCTCTCTCAGAACAGTTGTTCCATTCTTTTAACCACTGGGTTGCCATTTTCTGTACCTTTCTTCATACCACTACATTCTTCTTGTGTTGCAGAGATCAGAGCTTCATTCAGTACTCAAGACATGGGTGCACCAAAATTCTATGTAGTGGCAAAAACATGCTTTGCCATGTTCTCAGTACCCTTCCTGATCAGGCATAGCATTTTACTGGGTTTTTTTGGCTGCCATTCCACCCTGAACTAATGATTTCATAGGAAGATCTCTGCAATGACCCCATGGGCTTTCTCTGAAGTTGTAATTGTCCATTTCAAGCTCAGCATCACATAAGCATGACTTAAATTATTTTACCTTCCTTACATTTATCTACAATGAAGTTCATCTACTGCTTTTTTGCCCACTCAATATATCACCCTATTATTTAAAAAACACCACTGCTAAATTTAAGAAGCCATCTAAACTTTAAATTAGCACTTTAAATTAAATACAAGTATCAGAAAAATCAAGGAGAATTGAACTAACTCACCCTAGCAAACAAAAATTGTATCCACTGTGCAGATGCCAAAAGCAAAATGGATGAATGTATGGAGCTACTAGTCCACACTTTCGGTGCACAGCTTAGCTAGTGCTGATTCCAGCACCAGACTAGATATATGTACAGCATTTGGTTTGATACATTACTGTAGTAACAGTCTCTCATTTTTGTTTCAATGAAAAAAATAAAGAAGCAAATGATTATTTTTAATAGGAGAGGATTTAAACCTCATATTTTCATCTTGCCTTAAAGTCTACAAATACAGGCAACATCATCAACAATACTTCATCAATTCCTTTATTATGATAAACACCAGTGAGGAGAAGAACACCAGTTCTGGGACAAAAACGTGGCCATTTGCCTTGTTTTCCTTAAAATGTATTCAGTCCTATGTAAAAACTCAGCAGTATTTTGACTATTGTTCTACTGAACCAGAATTACAGATCACCTAAAAGGAGAAACACGCCCATGGTTATATTGGCACAGAGTATGTCTCATGCACTGATAGACGTCTTCTGTGAGTGTATCAGGAATATATCTGATATCTTGTTAGGAATCTTTGTTGAAACTCTAACTAAGGAATCACAGTGGTAGGTTTTATGTTTCTTCTCCAACAATCGTCTTAACTGCTTAAAATAAAATATAAAACTGAGGTGTGGTTAACATCTGACAAAATCAGAATGGGTCTGTTTACCTGAAATACTAAAGCAGACCTTTAATACTAGAAAGAAATTGTGGCCTGTTACTAAGTAATAAAAATAGTCACACACTAAGTGTGCACAGTGCCATAATTCACATGTTCAGAGGAAAAAATACCAGTATCTGTAAGAGGGTCAGCAGTAGACAGTACAATAGGCAAATCTCTTCTTCAAGACTATGTAAAAGTTACCAACATTTTCTCCTAGGAAAAAAACTTACTTGATGTATAGAAGGTTTCTTTAAAAATATGTGCTCATATATATATATACACACATCTAGATAAATAAAAATTCACAGGGAGATCAGCCCTATGCCTTTGAGCAACACCCAACAAAGTACCACAAATTTCTTCTAGGTAGGGTCATGCTGCATGTTATAAATAAGTTTACTGAGCTCTACAAGAACAGGTTTGTGAGACATATTAACACTGGTACAGATTAAGTGTTGAAGTGTTGAGATGACTAGGCCTTAGCCTGAGGATTAACTAACTAACTGAACAGAGCATGAGCAACTACTGGACATTATATGAGAAACTGCTGGACATAACAAATAACAGTGAGAAACAGAGTGAGATTACTTAGGTACCAATATCAGAAATACGAAATTTGCATGCAAATGTAGAAAAACTGGGACCAATGTCAAAAAAAGTCTTTAGGGACAAGTTTTTTATTTATGAGGCGACAAAGAGAGAGAAAGGGAGCAAGGTGGATGGTGAAGGGGGGATAAGTGGCTTAGTCGAGTGCAAGCGATCTAACGGTTAGTGCATTTGTCTGGTCAAGCCCTGTGTCCGATTATCACAGGCTATGCTATCTTCTTATTACATCCTATTTCCAACTGTGTAAACTGAATCTCTATTCTATGAGGTATTATTCATTCGCATACTCCAAGCTGAACTAGCCAGCAAGGAGGAAGAGATCTCCATCTGGAAAAACTCAAGGTCTGAGCTGATGACTGGAGGTAAAGGGACTAGGGTCTTGGCATGGGCACTAGATGGACTTAAAAAGCCCCATGCTAATAGTTGAAGGATCTGTGATTGTTAATGAGTGAGCAAATGAACACATTCTGGTAGCAAACTTTAATCCAGCTGAACCAGCCAGCGAGCAGAACGAGACCCACAGCTGGAAAGGCCCAAGGTCTGAGTCAAAGAAGAGGTAAGGGGCCTAGGGTGCAGGCAGGGATGTCAGGTAGACTAAAGTCCATGCTAATATTCAAAGGGTCTGTGAATGCAGGTTTGTTTCTGAATGAAGTAAGTGTGAAGCTGGGCTGCATGTGTGTATGTTTTCACCAATAAAATTCACTCCTGATAAACTGGAGAGGAGAAACAGGATCAGGCTGTCGTCCTTCATGGTTGCGTGAATGTCACTTGTGTTTAGTTGGGTGCCAGGAGAGGCACCGCTTTCTGATCAGTGTTAGTCTGCACAGTCCCCCATGTGTGGTGTACCTGCATGTGCGTGTGCACTGCGAATATATGTTGAGCCTCACTACTGGCTGGATCTACAAATGGGAACAGCAGCAGCATACTGTATCTGTTGCACCAGGACAGGAGGAAACCCCTGGGTTTCTTAGACCACAGGATTCAGGTTCATGAATGAATATATGCATGCGTGAAAGCTCCAGAAGAAAGGACAAAAAACAGATATAGAAGAATGGCATGGGTTGACAGCACAGATTGGCAAGGCATAAAGATCCCAGCACATGCACATGAAGTTTCTCAGGGTATCCAGGTTAGAAAAAAAGGAACAACTTCAGAGAAAAGCACAACCTACATCCAGGAATGGAGACAAAAGGCTGAGAGTAGACTGCATTATTGCCTAATGACTCACAGAGGTGAGTTGGGAGGGAAAGATGAAAGATCACATTCATTCTCAACTTCCCAAGGGTACTATTGTCACCAATCAAGAAGAAACCAGGAGACATGGTAACACCTCCATAACCAGCACCCCTTATCTTCTGTGACTCCACAGTAAATCCTACCTAGTCTATGCGGACACATGCATTTTACTGCTACTAAGTATGCGAGTATAAAAAAAAAAAATTCCGCTCTCTATATTGTCTTGCCTTCAGCTTTGCTGTTATCTGTACATAGGCTAAAATAAAAGAGGTTATTCATCCCCACTGTTACCAAAGACAATATTACTCCTGATAGTTCTGACTCCCTTCAGCTATTGATTACAAACAGAACAATGACCTATGTGCCTAAATTAGAGGTGTTATCAGGAGCGACATCAAAAAGAAATTAGCTAAGATCTGTTTTTACTACAAAGGCATAAAATTCCAATGCATTTTTAAGGTAGAGATTTCATGTCAGCCAGAAAAGTCAGGTAATGCTAAATGTATTCTTCATGCATCTCTGGGCTGAGCACAGCTATTAAACAGACAAATTTATTAATTCAGTTCCCCAAAACCACTGACAAGAGCCTGACAAAAAAAAAATCAAAACAAAACCACAAAACAAACGCCTGACCACATATGGTTGTTAATAATCTCTAGTCTAAAACAAACAGCACAACTGCCTCTATGCTCTTTCCAACTGACTAGCTGTCTGAAGGCTAAGACCACACTTGTACACTTCGATGAAAACGCTGCTATCCATATAAACTTATTGTCTTTAATGACCGTACATTTCTAGTTTTTTTTTCTTCCTTCAGAAACCTTGTCACATTCTCAAAATAGCCAGAAGAGTGCCGAACAAATGAAGTAAATGTTCAACAATATATTCGCCTTTATTACTCAATCTGTAAGAATATGAAATTCAGAAGTGACTCTTGATAATAAAAATACAGGGGAACTTCAATTATAAGCATCATTTGTTGCATTCTATTTAGATTTAGCATCACAAATTTTTTCCCTCTAGATAGCTACATATTAAAGGATGATCTATTTTAGTTCTTATATATTTGTTTTTATAGATGCATTTTACATATTTGTTTATATATATACACATTATTTATATTATTTATATATATAAAACCAATATATATTGTTTACTATATTTCATATATTTGTTTTTTCTATATATCTTTGTTAACTTACATTTTCACTGGTATCAGTGCTTTGTGCCGCTTTAACATCTTAAACCTCTCATGTTTATGGCCAGTAAATCCAGATTTCTAGCTTTCCTGCACACGTCTGCAAAGCACCCAGACAATTTCACCAGATTTACCGGTAAATCTGACTGTCCTCTGGAATCAAACTGATTAACTAGAAGTGAATTGCTTAATATTGTCTTAAAACTGTGATGTAATAATAGACATCTGCAAAAGAATTTCAGTCAACAACATCTGTTAACTGGAAGAGAAAAATGAATTTCACCCAGTTCTGCATTATAAATAATTTTACTAATATTCTTCATTACTAATAAAATTTTACGTTACGGCAACTCTTATGATGATAGTCCTTATTCTTCACTGAAATACTTTGTTTATTTCAAAAGTTCACAGGGTAGGTAAGATAGTTGTAAAACTACACAAACAATCCACCAAAGAGAAGTACTAACTTTTTTAGAGCGCATTCCAACTCATTCTTTTCATTATCTGCTTCTTGGAGTTGGGAAAAAATTCTGACCAGGAACTCTTCAAAATTGGAAAGTAAATGAGGTTCGTCTTTTCTCAGCTGCAACCAAAGTTGCTTCACATCACTCTCACTGAAAGAAGAGATCATAAAGGATTCATTAAGAAACAACATTTCTCAGGCTGCAATAAATGTTCACAGAATCCTAGTGGATGGAGGTTTCAAGGCATCACTAGTCAGAACACAAAGCTTATTAAAATCAAGGGCTACTTAAGCAGTTGCAGATTTGAAAAGGATAAGGTGGGTGGGAAATGATGGAAATTACATTTATTAAAAAAAATGCATCATAAAGGTTGGTCATGCATGACTGCAGAGAATCACAGGAACTGCTTATTTAGTGGGTGCCTTGCCAGACACTAAACAGGAATGGATAAAAAAAGAGATAGATGAAAAGAGATACACTCTACCATCCTGTCACTTCTATTAGAAGTAAAGAAGTTCCCACAAATCCAGTGGGGAGGGGGCAGTAGGAAAGCTAATCAGAAGCAGTTGCTCATGAGAAATGAATGAGACAGTCTCCTAAGTTACTTAGACAAGTTAACAAATTGCATTTGTACTGTCTCCCTTCATTTTGAACCCATTTTAATTTCACGGTGGGACTGTTACAAAAATCAGAACATGACATCTTGAAAATTTTTATTTAAAGATTTACCAAGAGAATGTTTTGTTTCCAAATCTGTTCAGCAGATACTGGAAAAAGATGTTCTACTGTGAATAACAATGGTTTTTTAATACTTTGCCAAAACTCTCCTGAACAACTTTTGTTTCTTCCTGACTCATTCTCTTCCATGTGCATTGTAAGCCTGAAGTTAGCCAGCAAAGAGTGCTATATTTAAAGGACAAAACGAGGATAAGGATAGGAAAAGTGGGTGATAAAAATCTCTTCATAATGAAAAACTTTCAGGATGACTGACAATGACTCCTTCCTGTAACAGGTATTCAGGTGAAGAGAAGCACTGATGAGCACTTCTATTTCATGGTAAGGATCACTAATGCATTTCTAAAATGTACCTACTATCTGTCCAGATTCTCTCCCATTTTTGCCCTGTGCTTTTTTTGATCTCAAACATTCATTGTGATTGACCAATGAATGTCAGGCCAACACAGAAGAAGCTCTTAGAGCAGTTTCTGCGTTCTGTGTTCCTGGTCCTGGAAGAGGTAGTGTTATATCAGAGCAATCACAACATGGACTTATGCATGGAGGGGAGAAAAAATGGAAAAAGGGGAGAAAACATTCTTTCTTATGGTTAACTGGTGCACTTTAAACATAGCCCTTGCCAAAAAAGCAGTCAGCATGCATTGTTTGAAAATCAGTGGCACCTGCAGATTACATGCTAGTAATTATCTATGTTCAAAACCCATGGCACATCAGTGGGCTAATGGTATAGCTTTCATATGGCACAAACACACGTTTCATACGCCTGGAGTACAATAGCTTTGATCTTGGAAATTTTGGTTGAACGGCATTTTATCATCAACATTTAAAAATTAATTTTTAAAGAATCATTCTGTTACTGAGCAGCCTCGGTTCTTGTCATTCACCTTGGATTCCATTAAAATCAAACCCAAAGCTGAATCGTAAAGGATCATACAATCTATTATTATTGCTGCAGACTCACTCATCCAAAACCTTTTTAGCTCCAAGCCGACCCATCAGATTTGAGAACTGGAATTCTTCATCCTCATCATCACTCACGATCTCTTCGCATTTAAGTGGGCAGGCTGTTTCACTTTCTGATTGCTGCATCATCTCATTATTCAAAGCAATCTGCCCCAAAAGAAACTGGCCTAAGAATTAGAAATTACACACGTTAGCGTTTTCGGAACTTACTATAAGAAGCAATGTCATTGAAGAGCAACATACTAGAGATCAAATTTTACAGTAAATATAATTTGTGAGGGAAAAACCTACACTTGTTTACAAGAAAAGGGAGTACAATGAAACAACAGAAGGATGAGGCTTGGCAAGAGTTCTATGCCTGACTTTGTCCCCAGTTTAATGTCTAACCTTCAGTAAAACACTCACCTCAAAATTCACAAACATACTGAAAAATTTCAGACCTCCATGAACAAAAGACATAAATTGTAGCAACAAGCATTTTATGAATGTTGGGGCCTTATTTCTTGATATGCTTACATAGAAGTTAGGAATCTAAAATAACCACAGCATTGGTACTGATAAAACATACCTCCTGTTTTAACATTCTTTTTAGTGCATGACCAAAGGCACACCTCAAATTCCTGTAAAAACTTCATATGGAAAGCTACATTTTATTAACACTTATTTCCCTCCATTTGACTCACATGCATTTCAATTCCTCTAAACTTGTCCCCTACAGTAGTTTCTTCGATCTATTTGGGATATTTCTATTAATAACAGAAAGATTGCATCATGGAGACATGGTGGGATGGCTCCCATGACCAGAGTGTTTGAAAAGGATAAGGTGGAGGGATACAGGGTCCTGACGAAGGGAAGACGAGGAGGGGGAGTTGCCCTTTATGTGACAGACAAGCTGGAATCCATGGAGCTCTGTGTAGGGATAGAAGAGGAGCTGACGGAGACCTTATGGGTTAGGATTAAAGAGAGGATAGGCAAAGGGGACAGCATAGTGGGTGTAGGCCATCTGACCAGGAAGAACAAGTGGACGAGGCCTTCTACAGGCAGATAGGAACAGCCTCATGTTTGCAGACCCTGGTCCTTGTGGGGGACTTCAACCACCCTGGTATCTGTTAGAGGGACAATGCAGCAGGACATAAGCAAACCAGGAGGTTCCTGGATTGCATTGATGATGACTTCTTCCTCCAAGTGACAGAGGAGCCAGTGAGGAGAGGTGGTCTGCTGGTCCTCACATGTACCAACAAGGAGGGTCTCACTGGGGATGTGGAAGTCAAAAGAAAGCCTTGGCTGCAGTTACCATGAGATGGTGGAGTTCAGGTATCGGAGAGCAGGGTGAAGGGTGAAAAGCACACTCATAACCCTGGACTTCAGGAGAGCAGACTTTGGCCTATTCAAATATCTACTTGTAAGAGTCCCTTGGGATAAGACCCTAGAGGGAAGGGGGCCCAAGAAAGCTGGTTAATATTTAAGGATTGCCTCCTCCAAGTTCAAGAGAGCTTCATCCCAATGAATAAGAAGCCAGGCAAAAATGCCAGGAGGCCTGCATGGATTAACAAGGAGCTCCTGGCCAAACTCAAATACAAAAAGAACACACACAGAGGATGGAAGCAAGGATGGGTGACCTGAGAGTAATACAGAAACATTGTCTGGGCATGCAGGAATGAAGTTAAGGAAGTTAAAGACCAAAGGGAATTGCACCTGGACAGGGATGTTAAAAAAAAAAAAAAGAAGGGCTTCTCTAAGTATATAGGAGACAAAAGGAAGACTAGGGAAAATGTGTCCCTCAATAAGATGAGGAACTTGGTTGCACAGGACATGGAAAAGGCAGAAGTATTGAACGCCGCCTTTGCCTCAGTCTTTGCTACCAAGACTGGCCTTCCTGAATCCCAAGTCTCAGAGAGAAAGGTTGGTGCAAGGAAGATGTACACTTGGTGGAAGAAGATCAAACAGGTCAGGGAATACTTAAGTAAACTGGACATACATAAGTCCGTGGGCCTTCATGGGGGCCCAGGAGTGCCGAGAGAGCTGGCAGATGTCACTGTGACGCCACTTTTGATAAACTCAGATCTATCATGGTGACTGGGAGAAAAGCCAGACGATTGGAGGAAAGTAAATGTCACTCTGATCTTCAAGAAAGGCAAGAAAGAGGACCCAGGGAACCACAGGCTAGTCAGTGTAATCTTGATCCCTGAGAAGGTGATGGAGCACGTAATCCTGAAAACCATTTCCAGTCACATTAAGGATAAGAAAATCATCAGGAGTTGTCAGCATGGATTCACTGAGGGGAAGTCATGCTTGACCAACTTGATAAACTTCTATGATGAAGTGACTGGCCTGGTAGATAATGGGACAGCGGTGGATATTGTCTACCTGGACTTCAGTAAGGCCTTCAACAAGATCTTTATAGAGAAGCTGTTGATGAGGCTGGATGAGCATTCAGTGAGGTGGACTGAAAGGTGGCTGAATAGTCGAGGTCAGAGGGTGGTGATCAGTGGTGCAAAGTGAGTTGGAGGCCAGTGACTAGTATGTACCCCAGGGATCAATACTGGGTCCAGTCTGGTTCAACATCTTCATTTATGACCTGGATGAGGGAGCAGAGTGTACCCTCAGCAAGTTTGCAGACGATACCAAACTGGGAGGAGAGGTTGATACCCAGAGGGTTGTGCGGCCATCCAGTGGGACCTCAGTCTGGAGAAACGGGTTGACAGGAACCTCATGAAGTTCAGCAAGGGGAAGTGCAAAGTCCTGTACCTGGGGAGGAACAACCCCATGCACCAGTACATGCCAGGGGCCACCCAGCTGGAAAGCAGCTTGGCAGAAAAGGACCTGAGGGACCTGGTGGACACCAGGTGGAACAGGACCAGCAATGCGCCCTTGCTGCAAAGAAGGTAAATGATATCCTGGGCTGCATTAGACAGAGTATTGCCAGCAGGCTGAGGAAAGTGATTCTTCCCCTTTATTCAGCGCTGGGGAGACCACACCTGGAGTCCTGTGTTCCATTCCGTGTCCCCCAGTACAAGAGAGGCATGGACATACTGGAGAGAGTCCAACAAAGGGCCAGGAAGATGATGAAGGGACTGGAGCATCTCTCATATGAGGAAAGCCTGAGAGGGCTGGGACTGTTTAGCCTAGAGAAGAGAAGGCTCAGGGATATAATCAATGACTATAAATACGTGAAGGGAGGGTGCAAAGAGGACAGAGCCAGGCTCTTTTCAGTGGTGCCTAGGGACAGGACAAGAGTCAATGGGCACAAATGAAACACAGGAGGTTCCATCTGAACATCAGAAAATACTTCTTTACTGTGAGGATAACCAAGCACCAGCACAGGTTGCCCAGGGAGATTGTGAAGTCTCCCTCCTTGGAGATATTCAAAAGCCATCTGGACAGCCCTGGGCAACTGGTTTGAGGTGGCCCAGCTTGGGCAGGGCAGGTTGGACCAGGTGACCTCCAGAGGTGCATTCCCACCTCAAGTGTTCTGTGATTCTGTGATTCAGATATTTCTGGTTATAGACACCACATCATAGTCATGAGAGACTTTCATGAAAGTCATGAGACTTTCTCAACAATTTTTCACTAGCCAACAACACATGATGTAACCTTGTATTTGCTCTAGTAAGTGTTGAGAACACTATAGAAGAATTGATTATAAGAGATAACCATAGATTGACAAATGAGTTGATTCAGTTTAAATTAAATATGAGGCTAAGGAAGAACAGATATTACAGAAGTCAACTGGTCTGAAGGGTTCAAGTAAATTAACAAATAGGTGAAGCTTGAAACTATGTTATAATCAAAAGTGCAAAACTATCTGAACTCGTATCTCAAAGTGGGAGGGTGCGGAGGAGACACATATATAGAAAAGATCTGACTGTATCTGATCTGGCCCTGGAACCCATTGTCTAATTATAGACATAATTTGCCCACTTCTTCATCTGCTACATATATCTAGGGAATAGTCTGGCTCGCTGTGTGCATCATTAAGTGCAATGTTAGGATAAAATGCTTCTTTATTGATGTGGAGAGTACAGAATATGAATAAAGCTCTATACAGGAGACATGCTTTCCAAACTCACTGAATCCTGTGGTGAACTCCTTCGGGGTAAGTGAGCCATTGCCATCAGCATCCAATGTAACAAAAACTTTTTCAAGGTCTTCCAGGCTAAGAGGTAACTCAGGATGCAGTCTCTGGAATGACAAAACATGCAACTTTACCCAGTACTACAGGATGAGAGGAAGACTAGATTCTACAGAACATCCGTAATACAGAAGGACAGGTCTTTTTGTTTCCTGGAGTGAAAATTTAAATACATCACAGAGTAAAACATCAGCTGAGGGAGATACACTTTTTATGACTTTATTATTTGCCTTTATGAATCCTTTACGGCAAAGCAGTGAGAATAATCTCCTTGTGACACAGATTCCAAACACACAGAGAAGAGGTAGAACTTGAGGTGGAGTCTCAGCATCCTGGTGAAATGGCTTGATTATCTTGGTGAAATGCCTCAATTATCATGCAGCTGGACAAACTTGCCAGCAGAACTGTAGGTCTAGTTCCTTCTACATCATGAGGTCAAGCCAGAGTCTCTCTAAACAAAAACATTATAGAAGGTATACTGTCCTAACTAAACCTGCTTTAAAATGTGTAAATAAATAAAACAAAGCTAAGAAAGCTGCATGGTCCAAGGAGCAAACCTGGTGCTCCTGTAATGAGTTAAATGGGGTTCGTGACTCTCTACTTCTGAAATGCAGCATGTTTACACCAAAAAAGACAAAACTTCATGAAACCAGCTCCACAAAATCACTTATTTTTTCCTGAGAATCTAAAGACAGGCATAAAAGAAAAAAAGACATTTTCTTTAAATCTGGCCCTAATGGTTTTACTGTAACTCTTTTAACAGTATAGACAGATTCCCAGAAACAGGAGGAAACTGGAGCAGCAAACAACTACAATAGCAAGGATTTCCACTGCGAGACAGCACTAGGAAGAATAAAACCTTTCCTTAGCTTGGGAAGCAATACAAACATACACTGGTGAAGCTCTCTGCTTTATTAGTTAATATTTTAATCCCTTGCCTGAACTCCTGTTGTATATACAACATATTAAAATTGCAAGCTAATAGGTTAGTAAGATCATCAGCACAAAAGTGCTAATCTGTTCCATGGTGGGGAAGGGATTTAGGGCCAAAGCAAGTTTCTCCTGCAATCCAAGAACAATAGAAATCACTATTCAATATATCAAGCCATATAGCCAAGGTAAGAATTGGCTGAGTGCATTAACCAGGACTTCCCTGGCTGCAACGACGGGTTTAGGGTATACGTTGTAAACTTCTATGAGTTGAATGGAAAAGCGGTAGAAGGAATTCCAAGGTGATCTTGAGAATGGAAAGCAACAGAGTTTCTAAAGCACAGAACTATCTAGAACTATCTAGAATAGTCCCGAAGGGATTTCTGAGCAGAATCAGTTGTGCATTGCTGCCTGCTTCCAAAAAACTAAGAAAATTTGACGTACAGTCAGTCTAAATCAATTACTTCATCAGCAGTACACCTGACTTACTAGCGGTTTCTCACTTGAACACATTCATCTTCTCAAAACTTTAGATTTTAATCTCTTAGATCTAAAGGGAAACTTCTTAAAATTAGCTTCTCTTGTAAAATTCTTACAGCCTAGACAGCACTGATGAGGGACGAAGTGCTCCAGACAAATTACTTTTTTACACAGAAAAAGAAGAAAAAAACCCAGAAACTGTACTCCTACTGCCACATCTTTGGTACCTGCTGAAGGAGTGCTTCTGGAGAGCTGGATGTCCACTCCTCACCATGTCATAAACACAGATCCACCTGCTGTTCCAGTACAACTGCTTGTGGGTCTTGCTGCAAACCTGACTGATAAATACATGCTTCTCCAACTACAGCTGGAGTGCCCTATTGCAGGGTTCAAATTCTGAACTGAATTATACTCATTTTGAAGTGGAAAACACCACAATTACTTGCATTTTCTTGGGAAAAAAAAAAAAAAGAAAATATGAGATTTTGAAGAATGCGCCAGCATCTCGCTCCATTAAATTCCCTGTGGATAATTTACAGACTTTGGTGAAGTGGGGCCCCACTTACCATTGTTACTAAAATTAAGTCAATGTTTTCCCAACCTCTCGTTTTTATTCTTCAAAAAAAAATTTAAGTTTTTTTTTTTTGTTAGGAAAACAAAATGTTATTGTTGGCCCCATATGTGTGTTCTTGTTTATTTGCTCATTTTGGGCTTACTATAAAAATACATAGACCTTTTCAATATGAGGTTATTGAAATTAAAAAGAAAAAAAAAAAACAAACCAAAACGAAAAACCCAAACATATTCAAAGACGCTACTGGAGCTTAAAGATAAATTACCTGCATTGCCACCCAATGAACTCTGTTTTTCCATGATGTCTATGCTTACTTATCTGAAAACACCAAGCTTTTACAGTGCTAAATAAAAAACCAGAGGTCAAATAGTTAAGAGCAAGATCTGAGCTCAATTCTGCTATACTCATTAAAGGAAAACATTTTGCAACACTAATTCTCGTTACTCATGATAACCTCAAAGCCCAAAGTGCAAAGCTGTGGTTTCAAGTCTCAGGCAGAATTTGCTTTCTTGCAATTTCAGAAAACTTCTTGTTGGTTTGAAAGTTGAGCACATTTGATATTTTGAAATGGAATGAAAAATTCCAAACAACCAGTATTAACATAATCTCAAACAGCATGATATAATCAGAGAGGTGTAAATCTTTAATACAATTACTATATTATAGACACATCAAAAAATTTGTTTGCAAGACCCGTTCCACTGAAGTTAATTGGATTTTAGATACTTGGTACTTTTTTTTGCACTCTCTGTTGAAAATCATGCCTCACATCACATGGCTAAAGATTAAAAAGCTTAATGTTAGCATTCTGCATTTGAAGTAACGCTTCATTAATGGTAAGTAGCACTGAACTAACAAACAGCAGGATGCAAAAGTGATCAACACATGGTACCTTTTAAGGAAAAAACTGATTTACTTTATTGTTTTTATGTTTTTGCTATAGGGAGTGAACATCATGAAAAGTGCAATTGAAATCAGCTTATACTGATTTCAAACTCTCATTTGCAATACAGGGATTCTAGTCATTCTAATCAAGCATAATGAATAACTGTAACAGTATACGTCTAATGTACAGTTGTTCAGTATAAAACATAATGTTTTTTTTTATTAATAAAATGATCGGTACCAAATCCACTAGAAAACATTGTCGATTACAGTCACTGGTGTCCAAATAAATGTCTACTAATCCACTACTGACTTACAAGGAAGATGAGACAATGACAAAGCTATCACTGGCTTCAAAGAATCAGGGTTGCTGAATTGCTGGAACTAACGTAAAAGACTTTCATTTATAATTTTTATGCATTGTCACTAAATTATTGTGAAGTCAAATGGAGAAGATGGGTCTTACCCGTTTTTTGTCAATGGAACTGCATTGATTTCAGCTGAATTACTCTTGATTTACTAAAGTGTTGAGTGGAATAAAGATGACCCAGTATCTTCAAAAGGACTGTATTTGTAAGAACATCTTTAATTGGATCAGCAGGCAA
>NW_009623666.1:91396-103505 GCF_000690535.1 Cariama cristata
AAACAAAAGCAAATATAAAGAAACATCTTCTCAAGTGTTCCGAGCACCCTTATTTCTGTACTTAAATGAATCAGACACTTACATATACACTGAAGTTGTCAGATATGGTAAACAAATACCCATGGCGACACAGAAAAAATGTACTTTATCTGTTCTTTGCAACCCTTTGCAACTCCTTTTCTATTGCATCTTTTGCAACATCTGTTTTAGAACCTGAAGTATAAATTCGTTAGCACTCTAAGCATAAAACCTAGAATCAAACAGAAACAAATGTTTTTACATTCCTTGCAAAAACAGGTATTAAAGCTTTTTATACACACATACATACATATACATATATGGGTCTTCCACTAGGTGAAAACATATGCCATTCAGTTTTTGGAAAGACAATAAAATTACAATCCATGAAATTCTCTATGGATCTGGATTTACCAAAATTACCGCTAACAACATATTTGTTTGTTTGCATTCAGTTACTTCAATGAGATAATGTATATTGGTAAAATCTACAGCACAGCAAGCATCTGCACTCCTACCTTTTTTCAACTTTGCGGAATTAGCACAGGTCATCACAAAAGTCAGCAACACACAACTGCACAGAAAGCTCTTCAGAACTGTTAATCTGAGCAATTTACTATGAGGTTTTTGCTTTTCCAACATAAGTAGTTACAAGTGTTTCTCTTGCATTTTCCCATATACAGACACATCTTTGTTTCTGAGAATATGGAAGGTTTCTAAACTTTATATTAGATGCTTCCGCTGGTAGTAGTTTATGCTGAATTTATTTTGCTGCCGCTCCCCAATCTTATTTCATGCGTAAATACTGAACTAGAAATGGATTAACACAATGAAATTATGCTTTGCATGTCAAGCATGAGCACCTGCTTGTTTTCTGCCACATACTGGTTCAAATCATCTTATAGTTTCTGCAATACACACCCAATCCCATTTTCAAAAGATTTTGTTATATAGTTGCTTTTTTTCATCAGCATTTTCAGTAAATCTGATTTTGGCCCCTCAAACAAATTAAGAACAATTTGGTAAGATTATTGTGAACACTGCGTAATGCTAAAATACTGTTCCTCTATACTTCCTACAGATACACGTGATCCAGCTGAGAGTTCACCATTGTCTGGCAGGTTGAAACCAAAGTGAAGGACGTTGTTTACACAATTTTACTGAAAAAACAGAAGGATAAAATTGGTGGACTGAATACATTCATGATGCCGTGGCAAATCACAAAGTAATGAATTTACTGGAATTTCAACTTCCTCAACAAGAATGGAATTAAATTCCTGGGTTTTTTTTTTAAACTTCACTTACTTTGATTTTCTGCTTTTTTGTTGCTTTGTGTCTGGAAACAAATGCAAGCATTTATGTAAGACTTCAAAGAGATTATTTTAAATCCTACATATCTCTTTAAAGTTATCGGGAGGATGTTACTATTTTTAACTCTAAATTATTCACTCTCAACTCATTAAGGGCATTAGGAGCTTTCCTCATTGTGCATTTCACATAGCCAATTTTGTTTTACCTGCATGTCTTGACGAGTGATGAAGCCTTTGCCTTCCAGATCACAAATCTGAAAGAACTCACGTGCTTTTCCCAACACAGTTAGTCCTGGGTCTTGTTCTCCAGTCCTGCTCTTCTCTGCATCTCCTGGTGGCACAGGACTGACACAATGTCCTTGTATTCTGTCCATTGTCACAATCTCATCACAGGAATCTTTTTTGATACTGCTATCCCATTTACTTATAAATTCTGATCTGAAACCTGTGCATGGAAGGTAAAGAAAAGAGCAAATCAGAGCCTCTTAATGATGCTTTCCACATTCTCTTAGCAACCATCTCTTTAATTAGGCACTAATGCTTAGAAGAAGAAAAAGATTTTTAAAAATGCCTACCCTTGATGAGTTGCACTAAAGACACTGCAAATGGGATGAAGAATGAGGAGGGGAGAATCTGAAGGAAGGAGAAGACCAAACTAGCTCTGAAAAGGAATCTCAGAGCAAAATCAGCCAGTTTAACAAGAAATATAAATAATCAATTAGCGTGAACAAGAAAACACAATAAATACGAGTAAATGAAAAAATAATTTAAAGTCACCACAAGTATTCAACCGGTATCTTTTTGACTCTGATCATCTTAACATCACATATCACAATTTGCATCCAGTGCTTTGGAATATAGTTCATATGATAGCTATAGAATGGAAGGTAATTGATGACTGATGGAACCTGATGGATTACAGTGTTTAAACCAATTAAGTAAAATTAAGAGAAAGATAATGGATTATAGAATTCTGAAACATTTCTTCAGATTCATCTTTATTACTTAGGGCTTTGTCTTTCACCTGTGAAGGAGAACCAATTGCTAGTGAACTTGATGGGAAGACTTCATAAGTTAATCTTATGAGCCTCTGTGAAAATTTGTATTATACCCCTGCACGAAAATAAGTGTATATATTCATGTTTGGCTATAATTTGGTCTTAAATTCATTCTAGGAGGTCAGATGTAAATAGTTTTCCCTCTCCAAACTTGTACAATTGCGTAACACACAGTATCAATACAAAAGGAGCAGGCTTTTCCAAAAGCGTATGGACTCAAAGGCATTATTCACTAATCATGGGTTGTCGTGCCTCACCTGATGTTTGTAAGACTCCCTGTATGATCTTAACTGACTATCATGTGGGTAAACCAAGTAGAGAAACAGTGTATTTCACTGAGGTACAATGATGTATTTGTGACAAGCTAACATGTGTACAATTACCGGGGCTCAGATGACACACAACAACTTGACTTTGTATCTGCATCTTGAATTTGTTATTTCTGTTTTTCTAAATAGGTCTACCCTAAAGTAGCCTCACATTGTCTGATAATTTTTAAGAGAGAGAAGTATTTTGAGAGACGTTTGACTGCTATAAAGGAACACAGCCTGATTCTGATCCAGCTGACTGGCACAATCTGGAACAACTCCAACAGAGGCCAGTCAGAATTATTTGAATCTGGAATATATGTTGTCTTCCGAGTACAGGCCTTGACATTGCGTGGATGTGAAGGCAGAATCTGAGGAAACAAGAACTTTAGCTTGTCTACTCAGCTTCTTAAGGATAAAAGGCTCTGATCACCTAGACAAAGTAACTCAGCCACAGTCTGCTTTATTCTATGCTTAAGTTCAAACCTGGCAGTGCTTTACACCTCTTAAAACACGACATCTTCCACGAACTTCGTAGATGTACAGTTTGCCACACTTGCAGGTTGCAGTGGCTTTCCATGACAAAGTGATTTCTCCAGCAGCCACGGGCCAGGCTGTTGGAGCTCCCATGTTGCACGCAAGTGTAAAAGCACTGCAAACAGGCCATTGACTTCAAACCAAACTCGGACTTTGGTGAGGGAATCACCCACCTCCTCTGAAACCACGTGGCGAAAATCTGCAAACATAGGTAAATTTTCCTCTCTCTCCCTCACTCTCTTTTGCAATTCTGATCATCCTAGGACTGTTGTTCAAATACTCTCCAAAGCTGAAATAATTTTGGCTTAATGACCGAAGAACTTAGCTGTCAAAATCCTTCTTAAATCAGTTACAAGGAGCAGAAGAAAAAAACACTCTGAGAAAAGGCAAAGGATGGCTGCACCCAACACCATCCCACTTTAGGAAACTCCTTCTCAGAATGGGTCTTACTTCAATGTTAACATACGGCAGTCAGAGGTCCTTCATAAACCCTGAGACGAGCTATTTGAATGGAGCCATTGCGCCTCTGCCTGCACACAGCATGCGTATACCCCTCTGCCGAGGCACCCCAAGAGGGACCCCAAAAGGCAATGAAGCCTGCCAGAGCACCCATGCCAGCAGCCAAGGAGGCCCTGGAAAATTAACAAGGCTAGGAAATGCTGTCACAGGGAATAGAGGTCAGACATAATGAGGAGCATTTGGCTATTACACCTGCCTGAACAGCTGTACTCCTCTTAAGAGGAAAATCTCCAGCTCAGAAAGTCTGACCAACCATCAGTAGTTGGGAAGATACACAAAGGAAAAGGTCACTCCATAATTGCCCTGTTTCTTAATCCTTTTCCTGGCATTTCCAATATTAGACAGCCTCAAATACAGGGTGTGAGTTAGATGAATCTTTGCTCTGACTCTATATAGCCACTCACAAGTGGGTCAGATGGAAATGCCATCGCAAGCCGCAGTCAGATGACAGTGGTATAATAGTCTGGATGAGATTCTCCTTTCACACTGCTTTTACACACCTAAACTTCACCTACTTCAATATGGCTCACTCCTGACTGACACCAGTGTATGAGATAATCAAAATCAGGCCATCAGTTTCAACTTTGCAGTGACACTAACTTAAAAAGAGGTTTAAAAATACCAAGTATCAGTGGGACAGGTCCAGCCTAAAGATGGTCTTGACAAGATCTGACCCAGACTCCAAGTCTATTGGATGTAATATATTTTTTTCCCTTTTTCACATCTCAACAATTTCTCAAAAGGCCACAACTGCAGGAATAGGGCAAGCTAACCATGACAGTCAGTGGTATCTACACAGTTCATTAGACTTCCTTAAGAAAAAAGAAAAACTGTGCAAGTAATAGTCAATGGCATGTGAAAGAATAGAAATATGAAAACAGATTAAAAATGGTGGAACAAAAAGGTACTATATACAGTTTGATAAAGTTGTTTACATTTAGCAAACAGTATAGATACGATTCAGAAAATGTCACCATGCTTTCTAAATACTTCCATACCACAAATATGGATTACAAGAGCCTCACCTTCTTACAGGTTGCCCCACCTTTCACACACATCATAAAAAATTGCTACACAGCAAGCACCTTGAATACAGCAGAAAATTAAATTAGCGCATACACCAAAATTCTCAATCTTTATGGCAGCTTCCAAAGTTGGCACAGTTCATCGTAACTCCTAGAGTGTCCTGACACTTTGCAAATGCTGGTAATAACATGAAAGATTAAAACTGCAATTTGCCCCACGCTACTGGATCAGCAATATAATTATTCCAAAGCCAGTTTTAAATCACAGAGGTGGTTCCATTCACTCATCCATCTCCTTTAGAAATGAAATGGCTTACAAACTCAAAAGACTACTCTGTTCTATTAAGACCTTTGATTTCCATTCTTTTAGCTACAAACAAACACTTCACTACGCAAACTAGGTTGTATCAAGAGCTGATGCAAACAAAGCATAGCTCCAAATAATACTAAACAAGGATGTGGGCTTTATGAGGTTTTTACAGATGACTAATCATGAGATACTTTTGGACTGGTCTGCAAAAGGCATGTCACTGTTACCATTTCAAATGACGTCTTCATCGTGATTTTCCAGTCAGGTGTACTGTAAATCACCAAACTCCAGAGGCACAGAGCACTGCTGATCCACAGCTTTCATAAGTCATGACTTGTGACAACCCCTTTCTCCCTAATTGTGATAGTTAAAAGCTTACAGAGCTGTTTTACCTGCATTCATGTCTCTGAGTTTCTAGGCTTCAGTAAAATATTTTTTTTTAGCATCTGTCTGTAGCTACAAACTTTCTGCAGCACACTTCAAAACATGAGTCATCAGCAGAAAAACGTAGTAAGCTTACTTAATATTGAGGTCACCATGGATTTATACAAAATACTCTTATGAGAGATAACATTTATGTTTTACACACACTGGAAAATAAAAATCACATTGCATACTTTTGCTACAAGAAATATATTTTCCTACAACCAAATTATCATTCTTAAAATAACCGGCAGCTGTTTCGTAGTATGCCTGACACAGGAACAAGGATCTCTTCAGAACTAACTTAGTGTCAGAGTTAGACACCTTTTAGCATTATGCTGAAAAGCTTCTAAAGCTGCTAAAATGTACCATCACAATTATTTTAAGTCGGTACAAGCCTGATGAAATAAGTCATTCTGTTCCCTATTACTGGGCCTTGTCCCTGGACAAGTGTTCATCCAGTTAGACAGTGAATCCTATTGTAGAATCCTTTCAATTTAATCTGGAAAGTTACAGAAGTAACACTGTTGTGCTGTAACATGGCAGGCAAGCTTGACATGAAAAACCATCCAATGATAAAGAAAGTCAAGCACTGAACCACTGACTGCAAAGGTCATGGACGAACAGACCAAACACAAATCTGCAAATAAAGGCATAAATGATCATTCCTTGAGAAAGCTATCAGTGGACCTCAATGTTACTTTTAGCAATTTTAAAAAGATTTTATGACCGTTCTAGGTAAAAATTCAGGTCCCACGCTTAAAAGAACTCACAGAGATACAAAGTCGTGCGCTCAAAACAAATCCCTATTTCTTTCCTCTACTATGACCAAGACAATTACCCTTCAAGCTCTTGCGGAAGCATTATAAGGCCTGACCTAACCATATGAACACCTAGACGGAACTTTCATTCCTCCAATTTTGGCTTTTCAAGTAATATGCAAGTCTCATGCTTTTGCTTCAGAAAGGCATTGAAATGTGTCATAAAAGCCTCTTTTCTTCCATGCAGCCTGAATTCATTGGCTAGGTAACTTCTCTCATGCCACACATAATCTCTCATGATTCCTCATCTTAGGAGACAGTGCACCATGGGGTGGGTGTGGGGAGTTTAACTGTGGAGGGAGAGATTCGAGGCAGGTTGGAGTTCCTATGAGGGACCACAACAGGACAGTCGGAAAGAAACATGTCATGAAAATAATTTCAGGTGAGCAGCAAAGGCAGACCACAAAGGAATCCTGTATCCACCAGCCTAAAAAAGGAAAACTTTAAATTATCTCGAAATTCCTTTCCTGTGAGTAAATTTGTGTGGGAGAACTAAATTCTGTTCACAATCAGTCTTAATAGAAACTCTCCAGTTTCAACCAGCCCTGGCTGTAGCTTTTAAAGATTAAGGGATCCATTAGGATCACCTGCTTTGATATTCTGCATAATGCAAGCTCAAAACTTCATTTATACCACAACAAGTTTTTAGATTTCCATAAAATTACTTCCAATTCATTTCAAGGTAAGGGAGAGGAGCAGAAATCGAGGAGGGAAAAGACCTGGAAGAAGATGTTTTGGGTTATAAATACATCATAATCATACAAATGAAATTCCTCATTTTCAGAAGATGACAGGTTAAGGGAAAAAACATACCTGAAACTAAAGAAGAAAGAAAAAAAAAACAGGTCATATATCACAAGCCAAGCCTCCACAGTATTAACTGGGAAACGGGAGAAAAACAGAAAAGATGCTTAAAGTGACAGCATTAACAATTCCAAAACAGGTTACTGAAGACTTTGGAGAAAGTCAACTCATTCCCCACTTGGCATTTGTCCCTAGATGAATCCACAAATCCAAATGTTGGAAAAAAACCCAAACTATGTCACTTCTGTGCACAATGATGCAGGATCCTCGTTAATCTTTTTTAACAACTCCATCCAAGCAACTGGTTTTCACTCGGTTTGTAGGAAAATTTGCCTCTCCCAAAGGCTAGCTTCCCACACAGATGAAGAAGAAAATTACCTGCCTGGCTTCCTGCTGGCCTCTGTGGAAGTAGTAAACAAAACTGTCCGTGTATTAAAATTCAGATGTCTAAAGGTAACAGACATAAGCAAAGGAAGCAGGCAGATGCATTTATTCCCCGTCCCGCTCCTTCAATATGGAAACACTCATGAAAAACAACTAATGTGTAGGCAACAATAATCACGCTCTCACTTTCCTTCCAGCATTGTCTTCTCTGATTTTCATTGCCTAAATATTAGCAGTTCTTACAGATCCACACTGAAAAGGCAAGGTCAAGTTAAATGGGCTTGCTTAGTGCTGCTAGGCTCCTCGAGAAGTAAAGCTACTCCAAGTAGTTAGTATTCCAGTGGAAATACATCTTTTCCTCTTGCTTCATTGCTTTGGATGCTTCCTTTTCAATGTATTTAAGAAATGAAAAGCTAAGAGCTGTCTGGAAACGCAAACTTCTTATAAAAGGACACTGAATTCAGGGGAAACAATCATCAGGGAAATCACTGTTGCAGTATAACCACAGGATCATCAGAGCTGCGAGAGCCCCCTGCCTGGAGTCTCTGCATGCTTCAAGGATCCATGCTCTCCTTCTGTCCCTCCACCAGCTCCTCCTGCCTTCTTCAAGGATATCGTCTCCAAAAAGACCTGTTCTCCCTCCCTCTGGTGTAAGTGTGTATGTGTATCTGAGCGTGGGGTTTCCCCACAAATTCTGTCACTCTCTCTAACTTATCAATAAATCCTTACTGCGTACAAATACAATTTGGCCAATTACGTACTTTAAGCAACAACTCTGCCTACCCTTTGTGGCTGCAGCATTAGTTTTTTGTTTGCATGTGAACAGCAGCGGCATTAGCAGTTACAGAACTTGTATAAGAACTCTCACAGAACTATGTAGAACAATTTTACCATAATTTTGACTTCTTTCCAAAACATAAAATGGTAGTTCAGAGAAGAAAAATCTATTAAGAGGGAGCACCTTACAACACATTCCAAGCGTGGTAAAGTCAAAACCAAGCTGACTCCATCTGACTCCATTATTTATTGTGTTGCATTGTCCCAAGCACTGAAATTAAATGCAAATAACTATATTAATAACAGCATATTAGTAAAAGGTGTAACCTGTAACATGACGTTCTGGCAGGCGGTGTTGCCAATGCATATGAGTTGTTCCATTTGTTGACAAATTATTTGCATTGGAAACAGACCCCCTCCTCTAAAGGAAAGGCCTGGAAAAAGTTTAAGTAAAGCAGTATATGTTCCTTTTAATTGTCTTATCTTTCAGGTTTTCCTAATGACTCACTGCTAAATGGAGCTACTTTCAGCTGGTGAAATCTGGTTGACAAGAACATCTTTAAAATACATCATTTTTCACAAAAAAAAAAATTGTGAAATATTCTGCCTCCTCCAAAGGTCCTTGCTAAAAATGTAACTTCTGGGAAAAAAAAATCAAAACCCTTTATCTGCCCGAAAACCAACAAAAATTTGGCTTGAAATCTAAAATATACTCTCCATTTTTAGTTTGTCAAGGAATGTTACATCTTTAACTAAATTAAAGGATTTTGATATGCATAGTAAATATTCTCATCAAATAAAAACTCCTTTTTAATGGAAAAAATGTCAGTGGAAAATTTCAGTCTACTCTGCCACTGACCTTAGTGGACCCAAGCTAAGCAGGTTGCACTAGAAGACCTGAGAGGCATGTCCCAAGTGTTTCCTTAGTTATTTGGCACTTGGTTTGCAGTTGCATTTGCAAGAATTTTTGTTTTCAAAATTTTCAGAATTCCTAAAAGTATAAACTTGCTCTTGGAAACCACCTTCACCTGAGTCAGTGGGACACTTTGTACGGGACAAGACCACACAAGTGAGGCATGGGAATATTTAATTTGCTAGTCCACTGTTTTTCCATTGCAAGAAGTAATGGTAAAATATGATACAAGAAGTGTCACATTTTCCTATATGCAGTACAAGATAGCTTTCACGCTATCTCGTCGGCATGGCTCACTTCCAAGGTCTACGAAATACACATAAACAAATCCACTTATCTATATTTGATTAATAGGCTTGGTGTACCTCATCCTGTTTAGTTCCACAAAAAGCTCTAGCAACACGAACAATTAAAAATGCATCATTACAGATTCTCAATTGGATTTTAAATCACCACCACTTTCAAGTGAGAATACAACTTCCACTTTCTCGGTGAGTCAACTAGTCAAAAAGTTATTCTTGCCATTGTGCAGGATCCCTGCCTCCCTTTACGCTGCTCTCTAATGAACAGAAGTTCCCCAGCAAGACCTTTCGCCTTTCTTGACACCCCCTCTGTTGAGTCGTGAGGAAAAAGGGGTTGTTGCGTGATACTGCCGATAGGGAGAATATCTTCTGGTGTGGATCTCTGGAGGTCACAGGCTCTTCAAAGGGGCACATTTCCTGGCCACCACTCAGCAACGCAGTGAATTCCCACCGTGCTACAGGTATGGCTACTTCATCACTCCTGTCTGGCAAAAATAAGGTATCAGAGCAAACACATGATATAGAGGCACAGCAGAAGGAGAGCACAAGAAGGAAGTCAAATTATACTGAGGCATGACACACAATAAATCTGATAGCAAGAGGTAGATTGGACAAGGCTGCCAGTAAGCTATCCCATAACCTTGCTTCTCTGACCTTGTGGTGATTCAACTTACTAAATGTTGGGAAGAATTACCCCAGAAAAGGGCACTGGTGCCTAGAAATGCAGGCAAATATTAGGGATATCACCAATTTTTTGTTTTCTCTCTCTTAGGATAAAAAAAAAAATATCTGATTTAGACTGAGAACTCTAGGCCTGACCGGGTCAGATCTTTGTCTGGAGAGAGTAACAAAGTCTTTAACTGAGTTTCAGTCAGTTTCTTGACATAGGCATCCTGGTGCTTCTGCATGCGTGTCATGGACAGTAGAATCAATTATGATTTTACATCAAGTTTAACTTAAACTGATTAAGTCTGCATTTTTTTAACAAGAGAAGTAAAATCCTAAAGATGTATTACTCACTCTTTATATGTAGAACTTTACATTCACAGATACTTACACTGCAAATTAGCAAACGACGGGGAGGACATCTGGGCAGACCACTATATTCTTTACCCCTCCATATGGCCACCATTTACCCATCTACAAAATCATGACAGTATATCATTTGTCAGTGAACAGAAACAGGAGGAAAAGAGAGATCTGTTTGTTAGAAGCAGCACATGCATGCTGTGGGCTGAAGAAACCACAAGAAAAGCCTGCAGAGTAATGTTCTTTAGTGCATTAATTTCTGCTACTTTCTTTACAGTTCTCTTCTGGTCCACCACAAGATAGGAGGAAGAGAGGGGAGAGGTGTCTCACACAGAACCAAATATATCTCCTTCATTTCAGCAGCCATGAACTTAAGTCTCCAAGAACTGGCAGACCAGGAGTCTGTAAACTATTATTGCCCTAAATCTTGGTTGCTACTTCATCTATTCACAGAAATATATCTGCTCTTTGTACTCGAAACACTGACTTTTGATTTCTTTTTTCTCATGTCAAGAAAGATGAGAATTTAGTATAGAGAAGACTGATGTTTAATTTTCACTCTTTTGGGTGTAACAGTTACCATCTGAGTTGTACAATACTGAAGTCCCTAATGATAAATTTGGAGAGCAGATGTCTGAGTCCTTAGGACATCCCACAGACAACCAATAAGCTTTTACCAGTGCATCAGAATAATTCATATATGCTACCTAAAAAGAAAAGTGACAGTAATCTGGAAGCTATCGTTCAAAATCACAAAGTTGCAATGACGAAAATAGAAAAGTATCTCAAATTAGTCAAAGTGTATCAGAGGGATTTCACCATTCTCCCAATTGCAACACTACCCAAGTTTCATCACATGCAGTCATAATCTGTACTACTGGTATCTATTAAGAAATCTATTATCCTGGTAGCGGCATGTTTCTTTTATAACTATCATTTACAGTCATCATAAGCATTCAGTATCCAGAAAGACAGAAAACTAAATCAGACACCACACTAGTGCTGCAGCAGTGGAAGACGGACACCAAACTATAGCAGGGGAACACAAGAATCCTTTTTACAACCATCAGGAGCAGCACTGCCTTCATCTTCACTAAGCACTTGGTGGGCCGGTTCCCAGTGGGCAGTCACCAGCCACAAACTCAATTTACCTTTTGTACCTGCAGGGAAGACGTATGCCAAAAACCAACCGGGAAGTAACCAGGGCATGAAGTGCTTTCTCTGTGACACTATCGGCCTTCGCACGAAGCCACACGAGGAATGTAGAAGCGCAAATACAAAGACTTTCAGTCACCGGCACTTTCGGGCACCACCTTTACGAAACATTCTCCGCGGAGGAGGAGGCACGGCCCCTCACCCTCAGCAGCGGTGCTGAAGGCGGCCTCTGGCCCCCCGTGGCTCCCCCGCGGGTACCAGTGCTGCACAAAGCGAGGGAACGCGGGGGGGGTGGGCTTCAGAGACTGGCGTTCCGGCCGGCAGGCAACCCCCGCGGTTCGAACCCTGCTGCCTTCCAGCCGGAGGGTTAAGGGAAGGGTCCGGGGGCTGCGAATGGGGGTGCTCCTCCGCCCATT
>NW_009623667.1:0-14777 GCF_000690535.1 Cariama cristata
TACAGTATCTCTGGTGGTCGTAATTCTTTTGCAGTTTCTTGGGCATACGTACAAAATACAGGCTTACATAGATACTTTGTTATCAGACCTTCACAGTGAATCATCCTGTACGCATCATTAGTTCTTACATTTTGTTCTTCACAACTTGCCCCAGCATTCTTTATCTGCAAGGTCTTTTGGTATCTATTTCACCAATTATTTAGAGATCATGAGGTGCATGCTTTTGCAACTCCTTTCCAATCCCCCCCTTTCGGGTGTTGGCGTACTATCTCCAAGTTTCCGCTGACGATGTTGAGACATTACTGTTCTTTTCGGAACGACTTCGGACCTACTCTCACAATTGGCAGTGGTCCTCCCTTGTGATCCAGGCCAACTCTGTAGTTCTTGCATCCCTTTATTACACTGAAAAGTAACGACTGAGAAGTCTGTGTTTCTTTCCGCCTCTCTTTCCTCCCTCTAATGGGTTAAACGTTTTCTGTCTTTGTAAGAAATGAAGCAATACCAATGGCTGAAACTCCTTGAAATGTAAATCATGGGGTTTTTTTTCAGTTAAAGGGTTTTTTTGATGACACCACTTAAGGTCTGTTATGTAGTTAAGAATCCTAACCTTCCCCTAAGGTGGGTTAGTAATATTCTGTCCATCGACAGCTAGTTAAACTGCAGCAAAGAGATAAAGTAGCTTGTCAAAAGCGACACAGCATCATTGCCAGGGAGGAGGCTGGGACACACAAGTCCCACACGTCCCCTGGACCGTGTTTTTGCCTGACTGGGCTGCCGTGTCCTGACACAGTAATACGCACGTGTGGTTTGCGTGTAGCTGCACAAGTGAACAAGAATGCTGTTTTCTGTATTTCTTGACTGTTTCCTCAGGTCGGTCACATGCTGTTCATTTAACCAGTGCCATTTGCTAAGATTTTTGTTAGCCTCTTGTGTATTTTTTCAGGTTTTCTGAGTCCTGTGTCACTGATAACACTGAGAATGTCATAAATTGCTGACAAAAGGGCAAGTATCAACTTTTATAAATCCCTTCTTGAGGCCTTTTCTTCATTGGGTACAGATCTCTGCCCCATGTTCCAAAGCCTGGTTTATTGCTAGCTACAGTAAATCAAACCTGTGATGTAATGGGTAATGAAATTCTTCAAAGGGTTGAAATAGTAATTTGCTTTCCCTGGTGGGGCTCCTTTTAACTGTGTTTGTTTACCCCTTTTCAGATTGTCTCCACTGATCGTTGTTCAATGCTTTGTTTCCTTTTCTCTTTTACTGTTTAAAGGTTACTTTGTTTTCTGCAAACAAGGTGAAATAGTTTGTGCATAAAGAGTAGTGTGGAGTATTACCTCTCTGTTTTCCGAAAAATGTGGAAACAAATCTAAACAACGAAGTGTACAAAATTTAAAAAGGAAAAATAATCTGTGTATATGTAAGCACATAAATACATGTGCAGATGTAAGTAAAGTCACATACCTATGCACACTTTTCCTCAGTTGATCCAGCTGCTCGAGATGCATCTTCTTCACAGTTGTTTTTATGAACATATTGACTCATGTACATCAACACTTCTTTTTTTTTTTTCTTTTATCAGAGGCAGGAAAAAAGATGGTGTGAGATGAGGCTGATGTTGTAGGATAGGTCCAGAAAGAAAGGAGTACTTGTTCTATGTGTTAAATACTGGCAAAACAAAAAGTCCTCCTAGATTGTAGTTTTTCCAAACTCTCTGAGCTGGAGCTGCAGAGAAGAAGTCCCTACAGCACTCTGACAAGAAAAAGGGGGAGACAGCCATCCCAGACACTGGTAAAACACATCCAAAGTCCTTGATCCAGAACTACTAAGATTGCTTGGAGTTTGATACGGGCAAAGCCTCCAAGCTGTTTGTGTAGGTTCTGTTGCGCAGCAGCTTGAAGTCGGTTCTTGTTTAGGACAAGATGACTGAAACTAGATTATTGCCCACAAGGACAAGTGCCTTGAACCCTTGATATAATGCATTATATACGGCCAGTGAAGATAGGACGACTAGACAGACACGTTACTTGATGTAACTTTGCTTCTTGCATTGAAGATTGGGCGTGGAGCATTGCTGCTGGTCCAGAGGACTCGTGACTAGCACTGGTTGAGCTCTGCTAGCTAGCCAAGCCGTGCATCGTGCAGCAGCAGCAGGTGATGCTTTTTATCTCCCACCTCTTCAGGACTGCACGCTTTTTCACAGACCCGAGAACAGGACAAATCTTACAGGGAAGTCAGTGAAATTCTTCTGCCTCTCTCCCCTCTGATTACATGGTCAAAGTCATAGCTTAATCATCCCTTAGCTGTGTAATACGAGAACAATTCAACACTAAAAGTTAAAAATTCTGTACTTCAATGTCACTCTTGTGACATCTGCTGCCCTTCTGACATAGTATTCAGTGGCTTGTATGGTGAAATTCCGGTCTCATACACACAGACACTAAATCACTTTTCGCTAAGCTGAGCAATCTCTGGCTGGGGAGATAGGAGACTTTAAGGAGCATGTCATGGTTTCATAAGAGTATCCCTCTGAAACTGCGAGAGGCTGTCTACAGGCTGGCAGAATGTCGTTTCTCGGTGAAAAATTAACAGTTGCTCATGATATTCCAGAAGTACCTTAGGGTTTTTTTCAGCCTGGTACCTGATTTTTGCAGCTCCTCTAAAAGATGGCACCACCAGCCCTTGATACGACAGTCAGTCGTCTGCTCAGCCCCGACGCTGAGGTGAGAGTGCCATCTATTGAGTCCCCAACATTATCTCCTGCAAAATTTAGCTTTCCGTCCAACTACTGACCAATTCCAGTCCTGCTTTGTCGATGAGACTTGACAAGACTGGAGCTCTCTCTGGCATGCCTGCAGGCTAAGTCACCTTGCAAGCAGCCATCGAAGTGTCAGAAAGCAGCGGCTGAGCAGGAGCTCGTACCTTCCTGCACTGATTCCTTTTACGCTGAAAGAAGCCATTACAGATGCGTCTTTCCAGGCCTTGGTTGTCAGATGCATTTTTCCAAGGCTTGTCAACTTGAGTAGGATGCAGCTGTCTTCTATCAAAGAGAATTTCAGGCACTTGAGGATAATAGAAAGAAAGAGACAAGAATAACTTTCAGAAAACACCAAATTGGAACATGATTAAGAAGAAGAAAACTTCCATTCAGCTCATTGATTCCTCTCAATGGTTTCTTTCTGCTTTCATTTATATGCAGGAATACTATCTAGTGTAATGAGATTCATACCCTGCACAGTAGTAGCAGAAATTTTTAAAAGCACTGGCATATCCAATTTTCAAATGCCTCCTCCCTAGATACCACTTCACCTTAATAGTTTGATAACGTGGAAATCCCATAAGTGCAACACTTGTCATTTATTCTTTTGCGTTTCAAGATGTGTTTTGTGATTAAGAGCCTGCTCCAAAGCCCACGGAGATCCTCTGCTGAGCACCGTGGACTTTAAATCAGACTCCCTCATTTAGAGAAGAAAACCGACCACAGCGCGAGTTCCTTTGAACCCACGTGGCTCAATGCTCTTCCCTGGATGCCAACTGTAGCAATTTGCCTAAGCAAAGTTGAAAGGCCTCGAACGCCGTTGCTGAAGCATTCTTTGTTGGGCTCTGGGGACTTCTCTTACATGGTCAAGAGGATGTGCTGGCAGGTGGTGAGGCAGCTGGCCAACTGTAGACACACAACGGTCACTACTAACCTAGCACCTGGTAAGTTTTCAGGCATTCCCTCTCCATGCACTGAGAAAGCCAAAGATGCGTGGTTAAAAGCCTTGTTTCACTTGACATCTTTTGCGTATCTGGCTGGAGGACCTGATGTCTCCTGGGCTCCTTCACTGTAAGGCTTTCCTTCTTTAGCAGTTTTCCTTGGAGTATCTCCTGTGCATAATCATCATCAGCAGCGGTATCATCTCTTTCAACCAAGATCCTGAATATCGTGCACTGCAGGATGGAGCTAAGCATCGATGACATCTAAGCTTAAGTTGTGTATCCCCAGAATGTTAAGGGCTCTTATTTTACGTTGCCTTTAATGAAAATGCATACAGCTGTGCCAGCTGAGAAGTAAGGTAAATCACAGCCCCAGTTCTCCTTCTTTTCTCTCCCAGGAGCTGATGTAAGTTGTTGTGAGCACTCAGTCCCAACCTGTGGTTTATTTCCCTTCAGTGATAAAGCAGCAAAGCTGCTTGTGCTTGCAGATCCTTCCCTTTGGATTTAGAAAGGATAATGATTTCCTATTCAGGCACCATAAATGAGATAACCCGTCACCATCAGAAGGAGCAAAGGTTAACATAAATGTTAGGCTCGCTTGGCATTGCCCAGGCATTGGGAATCCGCTGTCCCCTGCTCCCTTTTTACAGCCCGAAGAGCAGAGGCCTCGTCTTGTTCTGCACGTCGTAGTCAGCTGTGGCACTGTATGAGCAATGAGCTCCTAACGGAGCCTGAGATGCTCAGCCGTTGTAATGTGCACTATAAAAGCTGGAAATGTCTTCGTCCCTGTTAAGGAGTTAAATTGAAGGGGCACAGAAATGAGAACAAAAGGGTTTGCAGTGGATGGACCAAATGATACATTTTGCCGCAAAGAATATCAGCACGGATTAGGTGAAACTCCTGCTCAAAAGGGTACGTTAAAGCACATGACTGTTCATCTGTGGACACGTATGTTCCTGTGTTCTTTCTGTTGGTGTTCTTGTCACCTGCTTCACTCACTATGCACAGGCAAACGGGGGCTTGGCCCAGCCTAGTCCTGCACAGTGGTCCTGTACGAGGCCTTTTCAGCACAATAAAAGTACTGGTACAGTAACCTCGATCTGAACTGCGTCTCACGGGGGTAGGACTGACAGAAAATGGCATCGAAACTGAAACATGCTTTTCTCCCTTGCAAAATCTCCATTTTCTCTGTTTAACAGTCATCCTTGGGGCTTTTCATTCAGACATCAATAAACTTGTCCCCAAGTGCCAGACACTCAGAGGACAGCGATGGACCATCTTGTGTGCCGCAAATGGCAGCGTCTTGTCCGTGGCTTGACTTCCAAGTCTAAGTGAGATCTGGTTTCCCTGAGCGCATTGGGGAAAAACTGGGAAGTGTAGTTGGGCATTTACAAAAATAAATTTCCCTACCCTGCGTGTGAAGTATTAGGAAAAACAACCGACTAGTTAATGTATGTGTTTTATTCCTCCTGGAGCACATATGAATATGGATCATCATTTGTTTATGCTGGACAAAGAATCTACATAACTTTAATAGGGCTTTCTATTAGTTTGTGACAAATAATGAAATGCCAATATATTCATCATTCCAAACCCATTAAAGCTGTCAGCTTTGCAAATCATTGATAAAATGCTCCGAGTCAGACTTGCACACCTTAACCCTTACCACAACCAGCACTTGCTGTATGAGGTACAGCATTCTCACCAATTTCTCATCAGGGATAAGTAATTGGCCAATTGAATCATAGGCCATGATAGCTTGTGGAGTGGAGTTAAATCCGCGATAGTCTAGCTCTGAACAACATGAATCTTAACGTAGGATAAATGAAGCGCTCTCCTTTGCAGTCGCCTTCATATGGAGTCCTGTGGTTTGAATAATTAAAAACCTGCATTTGTCAGTCAGGTGGGGTTTTAGATCTCTTTACTCTCGCAGATGTGTTCCAGACTGGGCTCCACCTCTACATTTGTTACGGAAAAGGCGTTACTGGCTTGGTTGTTAAAATAACGCCTGCCTTGTTTATGGCTGGATCCCGACATCTTGAGAACAGGAAGGATTTTGTCAGCACGAGGGCTGCAGGACTTGGATTTTGGAGCTTTCATAGATTACCTTCCCCCAGTAATTTTGGCTTCTCAGTGGCAATAGTTGAACTAATATTAGTATTGCAGTGGTATCTAGAGGTTTTGAGTATTGTAACGTATACATATAGGTCCCGTTGTGTCATAGGCGCTGTATAACCCCGTAGTGGGGAAAAGTCCCAGTCCTGCAGAGACTGCAGTGCAAGCGGGTAAGGCGGTGGGTGGCGAAAAGGAAATGGTATCTCTCTTTTCCAGATGGGGTCTGACTATTCACACGGGGTAACAGAACAGTAACACTGCTCTCAGAAACGTGGAGACATAAAGCATTTTGCTAAATGTCAAAAAGAAAATATCTGTCGGAGCAGGGAGTGAGCCTGAGTTTCTTGGGTCCCAATACATTACTCTGATAAAAAGACAGTCCTCCTCCTTTGCCATTTCTAAACAAAATTCACACGTACCTCTGATCGGCTGGAAACTGAGTAGCGTTCTTCTGGTAGGTGAGAAGCAGCGTTGTGCGGAGTGAGTAAGGTGCAAAAAGTGAACTGAGATCATAAAAATAAATGAGTTTTTCTTTTTTCTCTCTTAATAGTTTACAGATATCTTAGCAACACTGCTAAAAGCTTAACAGTTGCTTCTGTTTTGACACAGAGCACCACCTCATACTCGGAAAATCTCTTTCTAGCACTCAGGGTTAGCCTGGGTGCTTGGTTAAGTAGGAACAAAACAGGTGGCGTGTGTGTCGGACTGCCTAGTGACACAAGTCGTGTACGTGACCCAGGGTTGGCGCTTACGCTCCTGGATCGCTTTTCTGCATTCCTGGGCTGGCAGTGGCTGTTCCCTCACTCAGCACTGAATGTTTTTAGGAAAGTCCCTCCCTGAAATATGCAGCAAACTCAAATGCTGATTTTTAAATTAAGCCCATGCCCAGATATTTTTCCACACAGGGGCAGGAACTCCAGCAGGGGAGTTACAAAAGCACAGTTAAACCCGTAAGTTTGCTTAAAAATAGAGTCACAAAATCATTTAGGTTGGAAAAGACTTTTAAGATGATCGAGTCCAACCATAAATAAAATTTCTTGGTGTTTTTGAAGAAGCCTCTCTGCTGCTAAAACATGACCTGTTTACTCCTAACCCATCCTTTGGGTACAAGTCAGACAAGGCATTTGCAGAAGCAGTGGTAGGACCATGGAAAGCCCTGCCTTCGGTTACATTTTCCGCTGAATCTGTGGAGCTGCACCCGGCTTCCAGTAGTGAAGAACTTGGTCTGATGTCCTTTGGCTGTTCAGGGGCAGATGAGGAGGGTGGCAATGCTGCTTCTGCTCCACTGGAAAGATTTCCTCATGACAAAAGCAAAATGTCAGCTTTTCCCAGCCCAGCAGGGAAAAACGAGTTGTCGAGCAATTCGTTTTGGCACTCCGTGAACTTTTTGGAGGTGGATCGTGTGCTCGTACGTTGAGAAAGGAGCAGACTTGGCCTTTCACACCGCGTTAGAAGAGACTGATTGCTTTTTTGGAGGGAACATGCCCAGACACCATCAGGGCATAAGTAGTAACCAGCTGGTGAGAGGTATTTAGAACAGAGACGCATTTGGAGATTAAGTTTTGACTGTTGCACTGATGGCCTTCAGCCTCGTTGCCTTAATGGGGCAAACTTGGCAGCACGGAGCAGTAGGAACACCTGTCTGTTGGCTTCCCCAGCTCTGGCTTGAACACCGTATCATTTGAGACGCTGGACATCTGCTGCTAGAAGTTGCTCTTGTGAACACGTGCGTAGGTTTTCAAACAGGTACATATGAGATAAATGTAAAATTCAGCTGGGGCAGGGTGTCAGGAGGCCAAAACTGAAGGTGAACGCCTTTGCTCCTGGAGTGATTGGTGAGCTTATTTAGAAAGAGCTGCAGAACAGTGGTGAAATGGCTCTCAGCTGGGATGCACGCGAGGCTGGTGCAGACTCTGAAAACAAGATGTAAAAGGCACCTGCATTTAATCAGTCTGGGGAGAGTTGACTCGGAGATTTATCAGGACTTCTGATCCGCTGCTGGTGCCCAACAGCACCCAGGGAGGCACTGGGAGCTGCTCTGTCACTGGCAAGATATACTGGTGTTATTAATTTAATGCTCTTTACATTGTTTAATTTGGAAATTCAGATTTAATCAAATGTCAAACTCACTGTCCAAATTCCTAAATTAAACATGAATTGCTTGGAAGCTTTTCGAGAACTGCTGTTTGTTGCATCAACCCCACAGTCGCTTTTATTGGTTGTAGAAGCAACCGTTTTGCAACCAGCTAATTTGGCCCTTGCTACAGGAGCTGGAATAGGTGCCTCGAGACATTCTGAGCCCATTTTCTGCAAGAACCTGGGATTTTTAATAACATCATCAAAGTCATTTTGATGGAGGCTGAGCAGGAGTGGAATAAAAACCAGCAAACGGAAAGGTAATTCCCATTTTCATTATGGCATTCGTTTGGTCTCCCTGTCTTGGTAGTTGTCTGCTTAATGACTGTCTTCTCCTCCATCCTCCCAAGGGTATTCACGTTTGCCTGCTTTTATAAGAAATGAGTCATCTAGATTGGACATCTTCATTGCAGAAAAAGCATCTACAAAGATCTAAATGTGAACACTAGGGTTTTGTTTTGCTGGTTAAAATCACGCTGCGGGATTCAACTCCGCAAATGCTGGGCTATCTAAAGTTGCTTTGTAAGAGCTTTGTGGAAAAGGGACAGGGCAGATCTAAAGTGTGAATCTGTGTGGTTATTCATTAACAGATGAAGCTCTGGAGCAACATTTTTATTTGATCTGTACTGGAGTTTTTTGGTGTAGTGTTGTACGTGTCTGAAGGCTACATCGCCGCCGTCTGGTGCCTTGTTAACAGCGGGGCTCGCCCGAGTTGGGCGCCGCTGAAAAGCGTGTCCTCCTTCTGCCTGTGCGCGGTTCACAACTGAAATACAGGTGCGTCTGGTTTTTGTCTGCTTCCCTCTGCTTGGGCACTTAGTAACAGCACTGGGGATGGGCTGTGAGACAGCATCTATTCCGGTTTAGAGTACAAATACCATGTGTCTCCCCTCGTCCCCTGAAGAGCTGAAGTATTTGCAGCAAGAGCTTTGCATGAGCCTGTTTTCGTTGCGTAACTATGTGTGTTACCAGAACAATTTTCTGGACAGCGCCGTTTCTTTTCTTTTGTAAATCCAGAACAACTGAAGCAGATTTATTTCATACTTTTCTTAAGCTAATTGAAAACATAATTTAGTCTTTAATGAAGAATATAAAAATGAAATGATCATTAAGTTCAGTCCCTTAAAATAGCAAGTGACGTCATGCTAAGTCCTGAAGGGCTCACAGAAGCATACTCTGCTGCTCCTCCCGTGCCAGGATTGCCAGCAATGCAGAACCCCTTGCTCCATAAATAGACTTAAGAAATACCACTAGCACTTAGATTTTTATTGCGCTTATGCCTAGCTATTCCCCTTTTTTTAGCTTCTTTGTTAGATAGTATTCAACAGATTCTCTTTCAACTTCTCTTAATAAAAGCAGCTGGGTATAGTTCACTTACTCCGGTCTTGGAGTTACTGGAAGAAAGGCAGTTACAATTGGGTTGTGTTGGCGCAGGGTGGATTTTCAGTATGCTCCTAACTTTTGGCCTGACCCATGTACTCTTTATGCTGAGAACACCAAGACTCTCATCTCCTGTCTCTGTTCAGAGACCGTCAGTGATACTAAAGCCCGTGTATTCTGGTCTGTGTACAAAGAGGTGAATTTTCGCTCCAAGGCTCCACAGAGGTACTTGCGATGCTTCGTTGTAGCGGTCGTAGCCTTCGGGTATTGCTGGGACTCTTGGCCTCGTCAGATCTATCGCAGCAGGATGCCACCGAAAATTTCTCAGCCTAAACCGGTCGAGGCGTGTGTGTTTGTGTGCAAGATGTGACATGGGACTCTTGGCCTCGTCAGATCTATTGCAGCAGGATGCCACCGAAAATTTCGCAGCCTAAACCGGTCAAGGCGTGTGTGTTTGTGTGCAAGATGTGACCTTGCTGTGTTCAGCTGAGCTGTTGAACAGTTTCAGAAGCCAGCAGGCAGCTGGCTATCCCTACCTGGCTTTCTCATTGTTCTCATTGCCTCTCACTGGCTTTCTCATTTTTGACCTGTTACATTAACTTGGTTTCAGCCTTATTTCCACCCAAATGCGACTCCAGCCAGGCACTGGCACCTACAGTACGTGAAAGGGAGAGGAAAAGGGGCTGGCAGCGTGGTCAGAAACAGATGGTGCAGGAGTGTATTTGCAGGATGATATCTTGCTTCCAAGAATATTTGATACCCTTGTTATTCTGTTTTCATGAGTTAAGAGTCTGCAGTTATTGCTTAGTCGTTAACGTGTAACGACTAAAATGTGTTCCTCCTAGTGCTGCAGAAAGCTGTGTCCCGACAAAAGCGTGAAGCGACGTGTCAGAAAAGCACGGTGATATACTGAGTCTTGCACAAGACTTTTTTTTTCCTGAAGGGTACTGAAATCTGAAAAACAGAGAAAGCTATTTTGGTTTCATATTTTTTGCTTTAATGCAAGGCTGGTAAAGGGCAGTATGGGTATGCTGTGAAGTGGATGTACAGAATGGGTAATTTAATTTTGTTGCTGTTGTAATCTACTGGGCATTTTTCCAATACAGAAGTAGGGAGTAGCTGGCATATTTCATTACGACTGCCCAGATGACTAGGAGGAGATTAAGCCTTTAATTACAAGATGGAGCATCCTGAGCCAGCATTACAGCTTGTGCCTGAAGCCACAGCTGATCCTAGGAGAACCTGGAGGGTCTCAAATAGATCACCTGTATGTGCCTGCAAAAGGCTTTCTGTCTTGCCTACTTACATATTCATTTTATTGAAATGATACATATACATGTTTTAAGAGGATTAATATTTTCCTTGAACTGGAATAATTCCCATGAGTCTGGTCTCCTAACCATGTGGCATTGAAACGAACTGACAGCCGGTTCTTTTCATCTGTGTTTGCATATCAGCATCATCATTTTTACAGGTGCTACCCTGTGTGGATAGGACCTTTAAAGACTGTAGTTAAACCTCATGTCCCCTTTTTGACTTTTCTCTTTGAATTTGCAAGGCTGGTTGCTGTCAGCAGTTGTGAATGATTACGATTCTTGCTGATTTTGCTCGCTATCAGACTGTCAAGCTAGGAGATGACATGCAATACTCATGTAAGAGTGGCAGAGAAAATATTTTCTTGTATTTTTTTTCCTTGCTATAAAATAGATAAAAAGCTGAATGGAGTGAAGATCATGAGTACCAAGGGTTGTCTTTTGAGAGTATTTCATTAAGCCAATCTGTATGAATGAGTGGATTTCTGTTTTATTCGGAATATTTGGAATAATGATCTTTCATCTGAATACTTCAGGTTTTAGGGAGCTCCTTCAACTCTGTTTGGCTCTGATCGGGCTTGCAAGGGCTCAACTTATTACAGGAAAAGAGCCCTAAAATTATTCCTTTATGCATAAGACTTAGACAATTAAATTTGGGATCTGCCTGTAGATGGTGTTTTATTCAGTAAAATATGCTGGAATAGTAGCTAGAGCAGAGTGATAAAATTTATTCTACTAGTGCATATACATGCGTTGAAGATTGGCATGGAAAGCTTTATTTTGCCAGTGTCAGATGGTCTGCCAACAAAATGAATGAGATGAGCGTTCACTGGCATAATGCTTGGGTATTGCAGACAGTACCTGGCTGTGAAGAACAGTCATTCTGTCGCAGCTCCCTGAAGCTGTAAAATATGAGTAATTTTGTTATTCAGCTCCCTTAAGACCTGGATTGTGATCATTGATGCTGAATGATCAGTTAGCTCCTATCTCCGTCCTGGAAGTCTCAAAGCAGCTTGCCACCTTGGTAGAGCAGTGTTATAGGGCTGTCCTGGGTTAGGAGTTGGCGTAGCCTCACCCTCTGGGTGTAAGGCAATCATTTAGCTCCAGACAACCCTTCTGATAGTGGGACGTTGTTGGGAAATTTCTTGCACTCATTTGGGAATCCTAGAAGACATTTGGCAAAACAGAGGCCATGAAAATTGGATAGAAGGGCGCTTAAAGACACCAAAACGATGTGAATAGCTTTATTGACTCAGAAAACCTGACCTTGTCTCCTGCGTTAGGTTGTGGTTCTGTATATTTGAAAAGGGGGGAGCTAACTGCAGTTTAACCGGAGAGTTAGTTTTCACATAACAGGTCTGGCCCATTTGCAAATTCCTGTGGTTTTTTGAGAGGTGAGGAGAATGTATCCAATACAGAGCACTCAACAGTCAGCATGGCCAAGGAACAATAGGAGTGTCCCTAAAGGGCTTGCAATATGTATTATAATCAGCAGCAGGGGTATTAAAGAAAGTGTTCTTTTTTTCCCTCTCTTCATAGTCTTCCCATCAATGCTGGAAGATTAAAACAAATAATCACAGTTTCAGGTGTTTTTATGTGCACAGTATTTAATTTGTGGCACAAATGAATTCAAGTCAGGAAGAAGAGCACAGGGAGGTCCAGTTGCTTTGCCAGCACACTGTTCAATGACCTGGTACGCTTTTTCATCCTTGCTACACATCTAGGCATCAGTGCGTGAGTATAAAAGGATCCAGATCCGTTTTTGTGCAGGGTAAGAATCGTGGTTCTGGTGGTATGAAAATCGATGTTGGCATTCTTTAAACCTGCCGGTACGAATAAATTTGAAGGATATCAAAGAATCATTATGGTTGGAAGAGACCTCAAAGATCATCAAGTCCAACCGTATACCCGATGCCACCATGCCCATGGTTTTAACAGAGCAGAGGCACTCAACCTGGGGTTCGGTGAACTTATCTACAGCATCAGGAATGTTAGATCAAGCTGTGTTTGATGTCTGTGGTAAACCACCTGAAAAAACTTCAGTGGGAAAATTAGTTCCTTTATTAGTGAAACACAACTTGTGTGGGGTGTAATTCCTGGGGGATGCAGGCATCCCGATCCTCCTGCGGTTTAGCGGCACCTTGGCTTTAGTGAAGCCCTGGTCCCGTGAACGGTTTGATACTCCCGCACTAGGAGCAGTAGGCATTAAGTGGCAACTGGAAATAGCCATCGAATTGGACTGGTGTTTGGGAAGACACTCTCAGTGTGTTTTCCTCATGGCTGTCTACCGCTGGTTGGCATAAAGTGGCCTCTCCCTGAGAGAGGTCTCTCAGAAGGAAGCAAAAGTGCATTTATTTTTTATTTTTTTTTAGACATTACAGTGTGTTTGAGAGAGCAAGAACTAAGTGGTTGCAGACATGTCAGCTGTAGCCGAACGACTGAAATATTGGTGACCATCAGGAAAAACTGAAAAATGAGCATGAAATTCTGCTTTAATGGGGTTATTGTAACAAAAAATGTTGCAAAGTAGCCTTTTGTGTGGGAAGAGTGTACTTTCGCTTTCTTTTTTGCAATACAGCACGAGCAGGCCATGGCCTAGTGAGCTGATCCTCTTCAGCATCTTAATTCAGGCAATACTGCTGTTACATCGGTGGGATTTTTCTGCAACACTTAGTGAGAGGCGAGAGTATTTTCAAAAGTGAAAATATCCCTGCTAGCTTCTTTGGAGAGGAGTTTTATCTTTGAGAGCTTTCGAGTTGGGGAAGTCAGTAAATTAGGAAGCATTTTGATAAGTAGAGGTCGAGGATAACTACGGCACAGAGTGTCTGGCAGAGAGAACGCAGGCGTTCAGCAGTGGATTCATGGCACAGCAAGTTGTGATCAGGCAGTCAAGTAGCCCAGTTGTTTGCATCGTCCGTGTGGCACTGCTGTGCTATTAGCCGTTCCTCCTAGCGTCCTACACAAACATGTTTCCAAGAGTTTATATTTAGTTGCGTATCTGTCCTGAGGCCTGGTCCTCTTGTCCTTGTGTTAGCGGCTTAGCCAAGATACCCGGAGCTGGAGGATAGGGCATATTGCTTTTGCATAAGAAATCCAAAGGCTTTGTTAAAGTAGCTCTTTCCATTATTTGTTCTTATGCATTCTGCTTTGCATCCTTTGAACCTGACAGGATTATTTTTTTTTTCTTTTTTCCCTGATAGTAGTGTACATTGTGAGCACCGTCTATGTCCCTTGGCTATGACTGAAAAATAAAGGGGAGAACAGTGGCAGCTATCCCGTAGCCAGCGGCAGCAATCGCTGCGTGCTGCGTCGGCTGCTCGGCAGGCTCTGCAGCTCCCTGCTTGCTAGCTAGTACAATCACTGCAGTTTATTTATGGTTATGGGGTTACGTAAGGAGTAAATTTGGGGAAAGTTTCTGTTTTCGTGGTACACCTGGAAGCATCAGTCATTGCACAAACTCGGCCACCTTACCTCTGCCGATGCAGAAACTGCAATACCACCTGTTCCAGCCCTGCTGTCAGCATCTTTCTTGGCCGTGTTTCTGTCGTCGCCTCACATCTGGGTGTGCAGGGATCAGCCCCGCTGCAGAAGAAAGCCAGCCAGCAGAAGGTACCTCGGCACTAGCATTGTAGTTTGGTTTAGGAATCGGGTTTTGATGTGAATCCCTCCCGTTGTCTGCACTCTTTATGCCTTCGTTCACAGCAGTCCTGGTGCTTGTGAACTGGGCTGCTTTTGCATTACGTTAAACCAGAAGATGCACTGCGCATACCCAAATGCTAGTTCTTATTCGATCCGTGGGAGACTAAAGTAAAGCTAGGCCCAAGTAAGCCACCCTGAAACATATATGGCGTGGTTACTGGGCCCTTAGCACCACTGTTTGTCATACAGTACTATTCCTATTGGGCTACGCTACTTGCTCAACGGACGTTAGCCCAGGACTACCAAGCTGTGTAGAGGAACTCACTCCCGGGAGTTCAGCTCAAGCCTTCACGTGTCTCTACTCCTGTGTGGAGGATTCCGTATTCAAGACCTACCTTGACGGAGATGGTGGCGGTGGCTGTTTCAGCAGCCCCTAAGTGCTCGCACCTCAGGGGGGGTGAGTGAGATCGCCTTCTCAGACACCCGCAGCCGGGCAGCCGC
>NW_009623667.1:14808-40243 GCF_000690535.1 Cariama cristata
TTCCTCCTTTGTCCGGCTGTAACCATGGTCCTTTGGAGATGGGTGGTCCATAGGAACTGCGTCATTCATTTTCCTTCCTCAGTGTGGTGAAGAAATGCCACCGCTGGGACTCTGGATCCGTTAAGGGGTGGAAGAGCAATTATGTCTGCTTCATTTCACATGCTGTTAACTAAAAAGTGCTGGATACAAATACTTTCCAAGTAGCAATGCTTATTACTGCTGCTATCTGAACGGAACGAGAGAAATTATTGTAGGATATAGTCGATAAAAGATCAACAAAAACCACATTGCGTGGAGGCTGTGAAAGTTCAGAAGATGCCTCAAAGCAGCTAAACAAAAGATGGGAGCTGCCGCTCATTCCCACCACGTGGGCTGGGTAACAAGCTGTGTATTTGGTCCTTGCCAGGATGGATGGGTGGGCTTCTCCTTCATGCTGTACCAGAAAACTGTCTCTGTGGTAGCCACACAAATACCAGCGTTTTCAGTGTTCTATTACCATAACTGAAAATACTACTGAATTGCTAGAAAACCACCAAATTAAATGTTCCAAATAACCGTGGTGCCATTTGTCTGACAGATAATGTTTTATTTTCTGAGGAACCATCTAGCATGCAGAATTAGGCGAGAGGAAATACACTGCATGGTTATTAATTCTTTAATACTCGAAAGTACTTAGCAATGAACACGTAGATCAAAGCTTTGCTTGAAAAGATTGAGCTTTCAAGACAGGAGATATTGGGAGCAGTCTGGAGCAATATAACAGAATCCTGTAGGATAAAAAACCCCACTGATTACATTTCCATTAGTTTTTAAATCTCCTTTGTGTTCAGTTTAGACATCTTCACGGCTCTTGTGTTGGCATTTAACATATTTAACAGGTTAAACATAACCTGTTAAGCGCTTGATATGTTTTCCCAAATTGACAGGCACTAGCTTTCCGTTTTTAATAAATATACTTGGAATTTTGGTAGCCATCATTTAAGCAGAAAGCAAAGATACTTGTTATTTTCTGTTTGTTACCTTAGATTATGAAAGAAAGAGACGGCTTGCAATAATCCTTTCTTCATTGAAACGATATCCAAAAGAGGTATTTCAGACAGGTCAGATTTTCATGACCTCAATTACTATAACTCATAAAATGGAAAAAGGAGGGATAATCTTGTATTCCTTGTTGTGATGTGCATTTAATGGTCTGGTTCATATTTAAAGCTCAAGACTACCATAAGTAGATTTGCTATAGATTTCATTGGAAACAGAAACAGGCTTTTATACCCCAAAATTATGTAAAGCCAAAATCTGACCCTCCTGAAGTTAATGACAATTACACCAGAGACACTGAAAGGGACGAAATTTGGCCTCGGGCAGCTCTAGATATACATGTGAGCTTTGGAAAATGATTCAGAGCACTACTTCTGTTCAATGACGCGAAAAAGAAAATAAAACATTAAGAGTCATTTTCCTCTCTCGGGGGCTTTTTCGCATTTAATGTACTCAGCAATTTGATGAGTATCAAATCTTCTGAGATGGCGTGCTACTGTATATTACAATTTGGTGTTATCGAAAAGGATCAATTAAGCAAAATACTGATTTGTTCATTGTAAACCCATCATATTTCATTAGAATGAAAAACGTTCCTCTTTGTGTAATTTTTAGTTATTGAAGAGCCTGAATTTCATCTCATGGAGCTGTAACTCGGTTGAAGCAAATTAAAGTCCCTGCAAATCCGATGTTAGTAAGAACAGAAACTGATCCACTGCATTCTTCGTATTTCCTGGATGTATAATGTGTGTTTATTTCTGTAATTAGTGCAAGTATAAAAACCGGCACAGATGAAGACAGTAAACAGTCCTCTTTAAAGAGCTTTGACTTGGAGTCACTGGGAGGGGAATGCTGAGCACTGGCTTAGTTAAATACACAGGCCAAGGAGTAAATCGTCGGAGCAGAAAAGTAGGTTTTAGGAGATGTTAATGCTGCTTATGTTAATAACCCCCATGTGATACAAGAAAGTATGCAAATGGTTCTTTTACCATTGCTATTTTTGCCTTTTGGTACTAGCTGGCAAAGCTTCAATTAAGGAGAAGGTCTCCAAAAGGTTAAATTCTTAGTGGGTTGGGGTTGTTTCTCTTCTTTTTAAATTAAAAATAGGGGTTTAGTTTCCTTCTCTTTTTCACCCCGTTTTTATCTCCTTCCAGCATTGCTAGTACCACTTACAAACACTTTTGGGTCTGCTGGATTTGTCTTTGATGGGTATAAGCAATATTGGGGCAGATTTCCAGCGTGTATAAAAATCAGTGTGGCTCCACTAACTTCAGTAGACGTTCATTGATTTTGACTGAACAAAGACCTGGTATTATTTTTACAGTGTTTTTTCTTCCAAAGAGATGCCTGAACCTTGACTTTTTTTGCAGTCTTATAAAAACGCATTTAGCATTGCTAGATATCAAATGGCGGTTTCAAAACAGTGGGAGTAAATAACAATTAACAGAAAGTATAATATGCCATAACAGAAACGTAACTCTATCGTCTATGGCTAATTAGCAGTTGAAAGTCGGATTTCTCCATTTAATTTGGGTGTGAATAGAGCAAGTCTTTGTAATTGAAGGCTGTCAAAAGAGGAGATTTTTAACAGCTAGCTTGTAATTTGTAAGACGATTTGTTCGTTAACTGGTTGATGGCTGCCACAGTTTAGGGTCTGAGTCTGGGGGCATCCAGCGCGCTGCCCTGTCCTTTAGCTGCGTCCCTCTCCGCGGAGGCTGTTCTCTTGGCAGCGACGTGCTGCGAGGTACGTAGAATATATGACGGCGTCTAGCAATTTGGATGCTCGGCGTGCATCACAGCCCCCTGGATGTGCCTGAGGCGTGTTGTGAAGCACCTTGGGGAAGGCCGAATGATTTTTACCTACGCAAAATACACACCAGCGGTGCATTAATCCGTGCCCTGCATGGGTTCAGCGGTCCTGAAGTACAGAACTCTTTCATGAAGAGGCGAATGTGTAAAATGAAAAATGAAGGGGTTTATACAAGGTAGATTGCACCTTGAGGCACCGTGTGTGTCGGAGCGGGAAGGGAGCCTTCTGGCGGGGGGTAGGAGATGTATTGAACTTTTCACAGGTGCGATCTGCGCTCCTCTCTGCTTTCCCCTCTCTTCTCTTGGGCTGAAGGTGAGAGGGAGCGATTGATCCCACACCTTTAAAAAAAAAATCAAGTAGAAAGAGGTCTAAATCTGTTAATTTGTCTGCCCTGTTTTGCCTTTGAATTCAATGTAGCATGTACCATTCAGTGTACCTTGTTGGCAGCAGCGGCACAGGCAAATCAAAAGCATTGAGAGAAAAACCTCAGATGGTGCCGTTAGCTAGAATTGGTGGAGTGGTACTCAGTGGTGTCCTGGCTATGTTCTCTTGAACTTTTAGACACGTTTACTCAGTTCTTCTTCGTACGTCTTTGTTAGTGTAGTGTTACAGTTTGCATCCGTTTAGTTGATGGCGAAGCGGTTGCCACTGATGTTGTCACTTTGTCCCTATGCGTGAAGTTTTGTGCAGTCAGTACTTCTGTTGGCACAGAGCTTCGGGATTTGACCTCTTAGATATGAATTAGAGTGACCTGGACATTCAAGATGCAACAAGCTTTGTCAGAAAATACTTTTTGCATTGAAAGGAAAGCATCGTTTTACTAAAAGGTAGCCATTTTGTCTAACCTCTGTTTCTCAAGTCCAAGATAGTTTCTGGTCCCAAGAAGAAGAACGTCCCTCTTTAGGATATGTAATGAATGCCCTCTTGATTTAGACAGTGGGGTGGGAAGCTGGAGCTGTAGATTCAAGTCCCTGGTTGAATCAGACCAAGCAACAGATTGAGCTTTTTTTTCTTCCTAGATCCGAGGTGAGGTTTTGTTTCGGGGTTTGGGTGGTTTGTGGGGTTTTGGTGTGGTGTTGTTTTTTTTTTTCATGAAAATTTTAAGTGTAAATCCCTTGCCCCAGTGTGGAACAGAAAAATGTTCAAAATGTTGATCATTTGCTTAAGAGAGAAAAAAAAAAAAATCCTGCCCTTAATGCTACATAGTGAGGAGTTTCTTCTTTGTTTAACTGATGTGTCCTTCGTAAGGAAAACACGATGGGTTAGTTCAGCCCTAGAGGACAGTGTCTGCAATATGGACTGGTCTGGAGCTGGGTCTCGCTTGCAAGCCCTGGAAAGCTAGGAGGAAAGTCTCCAAACGCTCCCTGCTGCGACAAGGGAGCTTCTGTGTTGGTGCTCCAGGTTTTGGAGCTGCTCCATCCATGCTGTTGTAAAGATGGAGAGATGCGGGAACGTGGCATAAGCTCCTCTCTGCGATGTCTCTGCTCGTGGGGAGGGGAGTTTGCAGCCTGGGGGAGAGGGTGGTCCCAGTGCTGTCTGGGGGACAGGGACGTCCATTCTTCTCAGCCATCGTGGAGCACTGGAGCGGGAGGGTCAGGCCCTTCGGACTTCAGTAGGACTTTTACTACCTTCTGTTAGAGACAGAGGAAAGCCTTTGTTTTCTCCTCCTCCATCTTTCCCTCCATCCCCCAGATGAGAGTTGTGAAAAATCTTCCCTTACAAATACCCTTTAAAGCTACATAGGTATATTTAGGTATACTGACACACAAACACGCGTACACGTATGTGACCGTATGTGGGTGTTTCTTGGCTTGTCTCGGGGCTGCGCAGGTGGTCAGCAGGTGGAGAGCCCTAGCACATAACAAATGACCCGATTAGTTTTCCCCTGGGAGTCCAAACAATGCCAGCCCTGCTAGTTATTTCTGGAATGTGTTACAGCAGAGCTGTGTTCAGCAGACTAGCTTTGTTGCTAAGGAATGAATGGCAGCAACCACAAATAAAAAAAAGGGCTGATGGTTTTTGAAAAGCTTAAAAATGTCTAGAGGGATTTCCCTCTGGACTTACAGTACATTAATCTTTCCATCTCTTATCAGAATTGCAGTGTATTCACGTTCAGGTATCACTGCTTGGCCGGGGGAACATTTGTAAACAGAGACAAATGTGTCTTCTCTGAGCGTTAGGGGTCTTTTCGTTTCACGAAAGCGATATGGCCACTTCAAATAATTCTTTGTGTCTTGTGAATTCAACAGTCGGGAACGGCTCTGCCTTAGCAACCCCAGGTACATGGAGCTTCTGTTTTGCCAAACAGCTTTTACTTAGGAAAGGGGAGAGATCTTGTCTTTTCTGATGTGTGGGGAGCAGATCAGCACCTGGTCAACAGAGAAGGAAACCGAAGTAATACGGCAGCAGCGGGGAGTTCTTCACGTCTGCATCCGTCCCTATGAGCAGGGAGACTCGGCAGCATCCTTTTAAAAGTCGGCAGAGTTATTTCCAGTGGTGGTCCTACAGGGAGGACACGGGTTTTCTGTTGTTGCCAGTGAATTGCAATATCCCTTTAGTTCCAGAAACGGGTGGGCTTTGGTGCCTAAAACCCTCTCGCTGTAGCCGGTCTGTGATGGTCATTCTACATGAACCTGTTAACTGTAGTTTTCTTAGCTACTTGTTCAGTAATTTGAGTTGGAACTTGCAACAGCTTTCTTGAAATAACAAGTAAATAAAACGTGCAAGTAAAGAAGAAAATTGTGAGGGAGGAAAATAAATCTGTGTGTGTTATCCAGGTAGTTGTAAACATCATCTTTCAACCAGCAATTGGCTTAAAGCATCTCCGAGAGCCAGGTACAACTTATGCCCACAATAGAAGGGTGACGGGTACTGTGAACTGCCATTATCAGTATATCCTTTTCTGTGTGTGCTCGTGGGGCACGGTCAGAAAACTGGATAGCTCTGCTATTAATACCTAGAGACATTAATATGAATTACCGCTCCCCGTTTTGCCTTCAGAGATGTGCTACAAAATTCATCTGCTTTCCGTAAAGTATGAAATCATAGAAACCTTGGTCAAGAAAATGTTTCCTACTTCAAGAGATAAATTCCCTGTAGCTAAACTAGCATTTTTGTACCAGCAAAATTATAAAATATACCAGAATGTAGATTGTGCCGTTTTTATTTTTCTTGAGTATTACTGTCAGAGTAAATCCATAAAGATGATTAAAAACTGGCGGCTTCTCCGCTCTTTCATTTGTAAGGAAGCAAATGTGCCAGTCTCAGCAAACAGATGTCCACATCATAACAATCATCATCACAGTTGGCTTGAAACATTGTCTGTCTCATGAATGCATCCAAGGACGGAAGAGACGTGGAGTTTTACCTCTCTTGGTCTCTCTAGGTCAGACCTGAGAGAACAGCAAAGGAGAGTAAAGAAACGTACTTTGTTACTTGTAGGTTATGTTGTATGGTTTTTGAAATCCCGTGCTCTCTGTGCGTGTCCTTTAGGAATATCATGTTATTAAAACAGACACGGAAACAAAAAGACGTAGGCAATATTGTTGTGCAATTGTTACTTTACTCACAGCATGCTCAGCCTGGGAGGGGGAATGCATTAAGGATTTAGTGCAAAGGGAGTGGGAGAAGGAAATCAGTTTTATCCCCAGCCCTGGCACAAGCACTGGAAAGCTGTGAAGGAGCGAACGTGTCAGAGCAGGGGGTTGACCTGAGTGCTTTCGGGGTTCGCTTTTGCATTTTTGGGGAGCTTTGTGTGAATTCTTTCACTGACTCCTGTAAGCGTGTGAGTCAGACTCCTTGGATATGCCTGGGATCTAGCTGTATGTTTTTAAGATTCAAAGATTGCATGAATCCTGGCTTTACATCCTTTTCTTGGGATAACAACAACTCTAAGAGCCAGGAGTAAGTTTACGGACAAAATAAGGTGTTTAGACCAATACTTTATTGAGGAACGACTTAAAATTTGCTGTGGCCAGTACAATTTATCAGCCACCAGCATATGCAAGACATAAGGGCAGGATGCTTTGGGGATGTTTTTGTTCCTGAGCGGGTTGCAGATTTACTAAAGACGGAGACATCTGCCAGTCAGCGTTGGTAAGTAGTATCTCGCCGTGGGATGAGTATGGAGATTGCATTGCTGAAACACTGAAGTCCCACTTCAGGGGTTGCGGTGCCTTTCAGTGCATATGCAAAGAAAGAAGAGGCTGTGTCTTAAAGAACTTTTAATGATCTCAAGTTGGAATTTTTGGGAGAGAAGCAGGTGATTTTCATAGAATCATAGAATGGTTTGGTTGGAAGGGACCTTAAAGATCGTCAGCCAGCACCCCCAAGTCCTTCTCAGGGCTGCTCTCAATCCGTTCTCCGCCCGGCCTGTGTTTGTGCTTGGGATATTTTAGACTCCTTCCTTGTAGGGTGAGGGCCTGTCATCCCAAACTGCCAGACACCTGTCTCTAGTTTTTGTCAAGAGTTGACGGTACCATAAGTGAAGTCATCTGGGGCATTGAGATGGGATGGATCTTTCCTCACAGTCCTAAAAATAGTCCCATAACATTCAGACAGAAGTGTGAGTCTGCCCTGTATGGGGAGTCTCGCCGTATGCAAGGCTGTGGTGTGCTGGATACGGCACGCGTGTCTCTTGGCTCCTGTGCCGTGGCCTGCCGTGGGGGTAGGGAGAGGCGTCAGGAAAATGTTTGGCTTCCAAGAAGACTGCATCTTGCCTGCTTATACGGAAATGATAATGCTGAATTTTTTACATCGTTAATTTCCATGGCAACGAGAATAATCTCATAAATATGGGATTATTGCTTCAGGATCAAAGAGGGGGAGAACCTGGGCTGTGAGAGAAGAAGTTCTTTATTTAAATGTCTTAGGAGCAAAAGGAGTAACAAAACAACTCTTCAGATCTGAGCGTATTTTCCTGTTACTTTTTGACCACCTGCAAAACCAAACCTTAAATATTAAGCAAATAAAAGAAAAAAAGTGTCCGGCTCTCTTACTGTGTTAGCTTGTCCACATTGCTCATTACTTCTGAGTGCTCAGTAAACGATCAAATAATTGCAGTTGGAGCCCTAAAGTATATCTAAAAGAAAAACCCTCTGTCTCTTAGCAGTGCCCTGGCATCAGTTGGCTGGAGGGTTAGAGCCCGAAAGAGAAGGCGATACTGTCCGCGGTGTGAGAGGGACTCGCTCATCCCAGACCGCTCTTAGTGGGGACTCCAGTGGAAATAGTTCTTCTCAGCAGGATGGTTTTGGAGGGCAGCAAAAACATGCGTGGGCTTCTTGAAGAAGTCTAGGTGGAGTCCACTGCGGTTTTCCCCGGGGAGAAGATTGCTTCAAGCACCTCAGTGTCCTCTGCTTCTTTTCATCACATGTCATTTTGAAGCTGTTTGTCTCCTGCGTACCTATTTACATATCATAAAGTTAGGGAGGAAATGTAGGTTTATAGAAGGGGCTCACCAGCTGCCATTTCTCCTAAAAGAAAAGCTGCAATTTAACGTTAACCTAGCAATTAAGCAAAAATTTATGCTAACATGCTGCTTTCTTGCATAAAAATCCTTCTCAGCAACTCTGAAAATTATCTGTGAGAAAGGTAATAGAATAATTCCCAGCATCTTTGATTTGGAAAAGCCATTTTCTGGCATGATTGATACTTCCTTTGTGTTAGCATGGGAGGCCTTAGAAAGAGGAGTAATCTCTCTAATGGGTGTACTCCACACTGGTGCCTGGGGTCCATGATACATTTGTCAGGCTTTAATTACAGCGCTGGAGTTGAATTTCCACAGTAATTAACTTTTATTTGCAGTTATACCATGTCTCTCATTTTTGACACTGACACTTTCCAGTTAGAGATAGGAGCAGCAATTGGCACAAAAAATAAGGAGTGTAGAACTGAGGAATCATTTAAGAAATGGCGTTGCACTAGCCGTGAATTCTGAAAGGAGACAAACCGCATTTTCTTTCAAAGCTGCTTTGTTGTTAGCTACCTAATATGTTGTCTGTCGCCTATCCCATTACCCCCGTTACCCTTCTTTATGCAATGTCCAGTAGTAAACAGCCAACTTTTGGTCCGTAGCCAGCGCGTACCCTGCATCCAAGTTACGACAGGTCTTTCTCATTGTGGCTCGCAGAAATGTTTTCTTATCTTTTTGGCAAATGTTGACTTTTAAGCATGAACGATGGATGTGCCAGCGAGGCTATTCAAGCCTGGACTGAGACTTTTAGTTCGGTTACAGGTAGGATTTTTAGGAGTAAACATCGCAGAAGTCTACGTTCTGTTGTCAATGGTGGGTTTGGATTGCAGGAATCTCTGTCTCACTGCACATACAAATTGCTTTTATTAATAGAAGTTAGGTACTTGAGTCTGCTCTTTAGATTTCAGGTATCTTTCTCTTCCACTTTTAATCCACGTAGTTTTCTACTTAAATTTCACACGTACTGTGAAGTCCTATTATGTAGGAACACAAGTGGCAAAATCACAGGTCGTTATTATTTGGCTTGGCCTTAACAGAACAGCCTTTCCGTGAACACAGAAACACAGACCTGGAATCCAGTCCTCTTCTGTCACCCTTGGACAGACCCACTGAGCTCTATTTTAAAAATTAAGGGGTTTTAATTCCACTATCGCAGTCTGAAATCTGTGCTGCTTAGTGACTCTCTTCTGATTTCCAATGGGAAAGCCTCCTTGCGGGGCAGTATAGTTGAGCTCAAGACTCTGAGCAGAAAATCAGTTTCTCAGGCATCCGAATGGTCTCTCGTCTCACTCTCGGAATAATCTTAGCGCCTTCCAGAGAGGAGCTGACTGCTCGCTAGCTTTTTTTGCCTCACACCTGTTGGTGTGAACTAGTCTCGGAGTTTGCTTTCTTTAATTTGCAGCAGTGTCTGATTCCCCAAATACATGAAACGTATCCCTTGTTTCTGAACTCCAGATCTGGACTTGCTGCTGTAGCTTTGACCCGGATGATGGGATGGTCCCTCTGGATGCAATACCTACCAAGAAAGAAACAGCTAAGAATAGTATCACTTCTGAAATAAAGCGCTGGAGATAATTAAGTGGAACAGTGTAGTAAATCAGTGTGGCATTTAAGGGCATGACAAAGACCGTGAGGAAGACAGGTAGTAAATTGTGTGGTGAGAAATGCTAATTGATCATTGTTTGCCATTTCAAGCAGTGTCTCCGGATTTCATTTTAATATTTCCTGCTAAAAAGCAAGTGCCGAAGTGAACTGATTGTGATAGAGTAGAAGCATGGAAGCTAGGGAGAGGCGTGGGCTATTCAAGCACCAAATTCCTGTGAAATTGTTCTGTCAGGCAATGTATTTCCAAGCGTTTTGCCTATCTCTTTTAGAACGTGCCAGCTCTACTCACCCCACTTGTCTTGGAAGACTGTTCCATAACAGAATGTGTCTGAGTACTGTGAAATCCTTTATGATATTTTCCCTATATTTTGTCTGTCTTAATTTGTCTTGATTCTCCCTACTTCTACCATATCTATACCTCATGTCTCTCTACAGTATTTAACCACCGTCTGTTAAAATTGTTCCTTGTAGATAATTTCACCAGTTCTTTGATCGGCTTTATCTCTGAACTTACGTCGGTGCTAGCATCTGTTTAGCCGTACCGTGTCACGGACTGAGCAGCATGTTTTACACGCAGTTACTCTAGAGATGTTGTGGGGAGGAATCTCATCTGTATGTCCCACTGCAACACCCGCTTGGAAAAGAAACTTGGGATTTAAGCTAAGGTGCTAGTCAGAGACTCCGAAAGCCTTGATTTGATTTCTGACCCTGCTCAAGTCCCTAGATCTGATTGTGGGCTAACCAGTTAGGCTGAAATCTGTTTCACTGAGTCTTTGTTCCCTAAAAAAGGCCTGTTCACTTGGAGCAAGGCACCTAGGTTTTCCGTGTCATCAGTGAGGGGAGATGGCCACCTGCGGGTAGTGAGACAGCCTGTTTTAACATAGGTCTTCATCACAACTTTGTTAAGACAAGATCGGTTACCAGCTGGGACACCCTGTCTTTTTTACATTGATTAAAAAAGAGCTTATGCAAATAGTTTACATGAGATGCCTAATTTTTATGCGGCTAAAAAAAGGGGAGGTGAGCCTTGCCTCAAGTCTGCTGTTAAGCTGAATAACAATTCCTCCAGACACCATGGAGTCTTGCAAAGCAAGAATTAATGTGCACGGGTCCTGAGGAATAGCCATGTATGAGGTCAGAAATCTATAAACCATATTTGCAGCATTGCTTGAAAACTTGTGTGTGATGTGCTGTATCGTATACCATTACTGTTGATCTTTTTTGCTATTAGTTCATTTCCAATGTTTACTTCTTCATCTGTAGAGTACTTTATGCCATAAATGTGTAATGCATTTCTTCCAGGATCTGTCTGTTTTCCACACAGAGCTATTATTTCATCTTTTACAGAGAAAGCTCTTACCAGAGTAGGGTTTCCTGCCTATTAATTGTCCTTTGGTGGTGTTTTGCAGACCAGACTGGGTTCGCTTTCATAGAATCATAGAATCATTATGGTTGGAAGAGACCTCAAAGATCATCAAGTCCAACCATATACCCAACGCCACCATGCCCACTAAACCCACTGAACCATGTCTCGAAGCACCACATCTAAACGTTTTTTGAACACCCCCAGGGATGGTGACTCCACCACCTCCCTGGGGAGCCCGTTCCAATCCTTAACGACTCTGACAGTGAAGAAGTTCTTTCTGATGTCCAACCTGAACCTCCCCTGGCGCAACTTGAGACCGTTCCCTCTTGTCCTATCGCTAGTTACCGGGGAGAAGAGACCAACCCCCGCCTGGCTACCCCCTCCTTTCAGGTGGTTGTAGAGGGCGATCAGGTCTCCCCTCAGCCTCCTCTTCTCCAGACTAAACACCCCCAGCTCCCTCAGCCGCTCCTCGTAAGGCTTTTCTCCAAGCCCTTCACCAGCTTTGTTGCTCTTCTCTGGACAGCTCCTGGCTGCCCCAAAACCACAACCTTGAACGGGAAGCCCTGTAGCTGTCTTAGCTATGCTTGATCCAGTAAGCTCTGTCAAGAGATTGGATTCGTTCCCAGGAGCATAGCACCACACAGCGCAGCTTTTGCCTTCAGCCAACTCACATCTTCAGCAAAATACGTTTACCCTTATCCGCAAAAGGCTGCGTAGATTGAACACAGAAGTTTAGAGCGTGTCTGTCTTGCCTGGGATTGCAAGCTCTTGGCTCCTTGAGGAGACTTATTTATGTGCAGATGGTACCTAGGAGCAACAGTTTCTGTCATTACCAAACCTTTAAGCTGTTTGAAACCCTGGCCTTCACATGAAGCTGGGACTGCGCATGCATTCGGGATGCTTTTATGGCGTATAGGCGAGGTGAGAGCATACTGTGGCATTGACTGGAATCATCTCAACACGTGTGGAGGCTTTGGAGGCACCTGCCAGTCGTCTACAGCAGCTGTAGTCTTTCTTGACTCTTGCTGTAGCCAAACTATTGTCAACACAAAAGACCTTCAGTTAACTCAGCTCCTTTGCATCCATGAGCCTGTGCTTAATATCTCTTACAACCTATGCATACATTTTTAACAGGGAATCGCTTGGTTTAGTATTGTCCAGAGATCTCAAGCCATTGATGGTTATGGATAGGTCTTTCAGTCAAGAAATAGAGCAAGGAAATAACTACCGGAGTTTTAAAGCTATATGTGTCAGGTTATTCTTTTCACCTAAATTAGAAGCCAACAGGCTACAGAATCAGTCTGTGTCTCTCAGTTTGGCCTGCTACAGCTGTTCTGCCTCAAATAAATAGTTCGGTGTTCCTAGCCAGAGAGAGACAGAGAAACTAACCCCGTCACTTGGTGGACAGGGCACTCACATTACACACGGGAGACTCAGGTTCGAGTCTTTGCTGGTTTTATGTCTTAATTATTTATACAAAATGGAAAAATAGCTCTAGCAGGGCAGTGGGGGAAGTGTTAGAGTACTCAGCAGAGTGATGGTTAGAGTACTTAGCTGGGTTGTGGTAACTAGCTCAGCCACCAGTCTACAGGGTGGAGCCTTATTTTTCTGAGGGAAGAGTCGAAGGGCTATTTTCTCATCCAAGAAGAGCAGGCAAATATCTGAAACCTCAAAGAAAAAAAAAAAAAAAGATTGAGGTTGGAAACATGTCTATCTGGTCTCACTGAACAACACTCTCAGTCATACACACCGGAAGAAAGTGTCAACATTGTACGTCACTCTCCGGTTTTGCGTTTCTACAGTTGACTAATCAGAGAACGGGGCAACACTGCACCAACTCTGCTTCTCTCTGCGGAGTTCGAGGCCTGTGAGCTGAGGCGGTAATAAAACAAGCCAGAAAACTTTAACTCCTGTTTAGGCAACAGTTCTCCAAAGTGCACGAGTAGGTGAAACTGCAGTAAGAAATTACATGAACTCCTTGAATTTGCAGTTTGTGGCTAATGCCATGCCCAAGTCTAAATACAAGGAACCTGTACATATTGTAAGTTCACATATAGACGTTGTCTTCCTACTGACATACATAATGCTATTTGCACGGTCAGCCTGCTTTAGGAGCAGTCAGTTGTTAGTAAAAGTGTCACAAATCCTAGGTAAGAGAAATCTGAATATATGGGTCTCATCTGCATTCATAGCATAACAGGCAAGACCGACAGAGCGATGAAGATGTAAGGAGTGGAAGCTTGCAGCATGTAGCTACTGTCTGCTAGGTTACTTAGGCAGCCTGAAGATAAAGATATGTCCTGTTGCTTCCCAAATTCCTGATAAGAAGGATTATTCAGAGCTGCAATTGATTCATGGCTAATGCAGAGGGAGTATATTTTCAGTGGAATGCAGAAAACTGGTTCATACGGATAAGTTATTAGGGAGCAACACCACCAGATTTTCTTTCCAAGTGAACAATCGAGCATTCGCGTTGCCCTCAAAACGTCTTAATATTGACCTTTACTAACAACAGAACATCAGATTCGGTAGACCACTGCTTTTTGTGTCTGCCTCGTTTGTAGATCCAGTGGGTTGTGATCACTATGACAAATCCCACTGCTCTTTGGTGTGAGATGCCCAGTTTTCTCAAGAAAACGTTAAGTGGTTTCTATAAAGCCAGTCTTCCTCCCAGCCCTAACAAACTACACCAGAACTGCTCTTTGTTTGCATCGTCCCGTGTTCATGTCGCGTTTTGGTGAAGAGCAAGCGAAAGAGTTTTGTTCTGCTGTGTTGCAGCGTGCTCCGTCGTCGTCCTACCTGGTCGGAACAGATGTATCTGCTTCTCCTTCTTCAGAAATGCCTTGCAGGGCTTTGAGACTTGAAATGGCCGATTATCTACCAAATAACAGATGTCTTCACAGATTAGCCTCTCCGAGTAAAAACACAATCGCACCACACAAAAGATGATGATTAGCTAGTTGAATAACAATAGGCGAACTCCAATGCAGATGTACAGGAAACAAGGAAGGGATCAGACACTTATATTTCTATTTTTCTGAGTTCATTATATATATTCATTTTTACAATGACGTCTTAATGTTAAAGCTGCCATTATGCAGCTTTCGGTTTCAAAGCTTCTAATTTATGATTTTTACAAATTAAAATAATGTATTAATATTTCCCCCGATTACATCCTAATAAAAGACTTAATTCAGTTTGCGTACAATTAATGCATTTTTTGCAAAAGTATTCTATATGTTATTTTAGTTAATTTCTTTAAATATTTTTGCGTTAAAGATTTGCATTCCTATCTTTCAATATGAATGAAATTGCAGAACTCTCCAGTCATAAATTCTGTCCATCATGATACTCCGCGGAGTATACAGTCCGGCAAAAAAACGGACAGAACTTTTGCTTGCGTAATTTGGAGAGAAGTATATGAAGAATCAGACACATTTGTCTACAGGACTTCCTCTTCTTGATAATTTGATTGCTTCCTTGAAAAGATTCAAGTTCCTGATGTGATTTGGTGGGTCAGAGTCTGCCTGAGTGCAGAACAGTATAGGAAGGGACTCTGTTGGCCTTGAGTCTGGTGAAGGTTGCCTGATGCCTTACTCAATAAAACCGCTTTGTTACCATTTCTGAAAATTTCTGTTCCCATTTCAGGCTGTAATTTTTTCATTTCAGTAAAAATAGTTTAGTCTCTGAGGGAAGGTTGCCCGATGCCTTACTCAGTAAAACCGCTTTGTTACCATTCAAAGGGAAATTTTCCAACCCGGAAAATTTCTGTTCCCATTTCAGGCTGTAATTTTTTCATTTCAGTAAAAATAGTTTAGTCTCTGAGGGGAAAAAATCATAGAAGGGCAGGGGAGGGAATGAGGTTTCATGAAGTTACAGAGCCTTCTGTTATTTTGTGGGACTTCCGTATCACGGGTCAGGAAATTGAAATTTTTCAGGGAGAGAGGAGGATGCAGGACAAAAACAAAGAGGGATTTCTGTAGTGGGAGTCAAGTGTAAAGATTTTTGCATTTTAGTGGAAATCTGCCAGACTGCGTTCTGGTCTGAAAAATCCTTATCCAGCTATGTTCCTTGAAATTTTGCAGCTCAGCTCTCCTAGGATTTTGTCAGTAGGGAGTGTGCTGCAGACCAGGGATACGAAGATTATGCCCATGGTCTAGGTGGTTGATGCAGGTATTGAAATGATTAAGAAAGAAAGGACAGGGCTGGGGTATTGTTGCCGTGTAAGGAAAACTAGGAGAGGGACAGAGAGATGAATACGCGGAAATAAAGTGGTGAGACAGAGAGAGTAGGAGCAGAGGGGAACCGAGGAGGAATGGGTGGGACTTTTAAGAAGGGATGGAGGCAATACACAGGAGAGAGGGAGATGGACGGGATTCTGGTAGGAGAGACCAGACTAGCGATAAGGCAAGGTCAAGTGTTAGCTCAAGGCTCCAGTTCTCTGGAGGATTGTGTGGGTGTCAGGAGGGCTGTGTGATACAGTTTCTGAGTCGAGGTCTTTTTTTCTCATTTTCCTTTTTTTTTTTTTTAAAAAAAACTGTGTAAGTTACACTTGAAAGCCTGTTGAGGGTACAAAGCAAAGCTCTCTTAAATAAGGAGAGATTTCAGTTGAAACTGCTCAGATGAGTCAATATTTTCTTGTATCTTAGTAGTTCATTATGTCCCCCCTTCCTCCTGTAACTGTACATCATTCAGATTCAGCTTTGAAGCCAGAGTGATTAATTTCCTGGGGAGCACTTCTGCGGTTCTCATTATTGCGGCATCTGAGTACTTTACAGACATTAATGAATTTATCTTCAGAACGTACCGATAAGGTGAAAGGCCATTATACACCAGGGAAAATGAGGCACATATTGTCAAGAAGGGACATTTCATTTAGATGCCCAACTTGGGATATTTGTGCCCCAATTTTCCAGAAATAGCGTTTGATTGCCCTTTCTTTGTTCTGGAGTTCACTTTTGCTGGGTCCATCACAGTTGGAATCGCTCCACGCGTCCACAGAGCGGAGCGCAGGTGTTTCGTGCCCTGCTCTAAGCAAACAAGGAAGATGCAATTAACGACCGCCTGCGTGGAGTTTGAGGTTTGTGACTTCCTTGGCATTAGGCACTGAGGCAGAGAATCCAATTCTGCAGGGCAGCTTTCGGCGGCGAACCGTAGTGGTTCTCCAAGCCCTTACCTCATTCTCGTTGGACTCTCCGGTGCCGTCAGCGGCGAGGCAGAGATGCAGCAAACAGCAGGTTCCTTCTCGATGTGACCTTGACTCACTGAACGTGCGTGGCCAGTCCCTACTTTTGCGCTGAGTGAGGCTGGATAGTAGACAAAACCCCAAAGTATGCGAGTTTGTTGCTTGGATTGTCACAGCGCGTACACAGCGGAGACTTTTTCACTGCAGGGGTAGATGCACCAAAAGGGCCCTCATCGCTTCTTATTGATTCCCATCTTCTGTAGCTCTGTCGTGGCGATTTTAGCACACAGGAGCAGGAGCTCCCGGAGCAAGAGAGAAGCTGCAGTTTTATTTGAAAAGGATCCTTCATTGCATCCCTGGGTGGCCTCAATTGTGTGAGCTGATGTGGGGCGGAGGGGAGGACCGTCTCATATGATACACCCGCGGGTAGGCATCTCCCGTCTTCCAGGGCTGAACTCATGGCTCAGAAGGGAATTGCACCCAGAAGGGACAACACATTTCCCCCAACTTTTTTACAACCTACCAAAGCAAAGCCGTGGTGCGATCAAGCAAGGCATGGAGAAGGCAGTCTCTGTTTCCCTGAAAGACTTTTCTTCCATAGGAAAACAGAGGGACAGAAAGATAAAGAGACAGTTTTTAGATGCACAAAATGGAGTTAGGCTCCATTAGCTTTCAGTATGAAGGGAGTCTTACTGAAGTTAGTACGCACAAAAATCCTGCTGTACTAATCCAGTGTCCCCCAGATCCTCTCCTGGGCTGTTCGGTACTTTACGTGAGGCCATTCTTCCCCTTTTTCCTTCATCAGTTCATTTTTGTCTCCGATCACGTCATGCTGTGACAGGGTCACTGGAGTTACTCTGGGTTTGCGCTCAGCAGCTCAGAAGGTGATTTAACCCATCTTAATTGTAATGTAGGAAAAGAATATCTGACGCACCTGAAACTATCCTCGTCACATTTTAGCTGAGGTGAATTATTCAGGCAGATGTTTTTCTATTAAATCCACCCATCAAACGTGTGATCTCGGAGATTCTTATTCTTTGCTTGCCTGTGCTGTTTCTTACCTCTGTTAGGAAAAAAACCCACCGCCACGACCACAACCTTCTTGAAACAGCGGCCTTTGCTTGCACCGCTTTACAAACCCTGAGCCAGGTGCTGGGGTCTGTACTGAAGCCAAGCTCCCGTCAGGGTCAGCGAGTATCGCCTGAAGAAGAACCTCACGTTTTTGGGCAGTAAATGAGAGTTTTCACTAACTATTAGAATAAATTGTGCGTCTGAGTGTAATCTTACTCGACAGCGTGACGTGTTTTCAGATGCTGCTGTTTGAGACTTCCCATACTCTTTGATATGCGTTTCCTTCTGGCTTTCTTGCGCCTCTGTGTATGCCGGTGTTTGTGCCTTTTGACGGAGGGAAGATGAGCTGTTCAGCCTGTCGCAGCCTCGCTGGCTGCGGAAAGGGAAAGGGAAGAAAATAAGACAGGCAGCGATCAGTGTGCTAAATCCTCTCTGCAGCCACAGACCTGTCACGTAGAGCTAAATCTCAGGGGGTGCCAGGTGAGCACTGGATGTGCCCCTTTCTCTCCTTCTCTTGCCTTCAGCCCCCTCCCTCTCCAAAGCCTGAAGTTGTTGACATCACGTTGACATGGAGCAGGGCATTATTATTCAGAGTCGCATAAAAAGTGAATTTACATTGAGTAAAACCAATAAGCTGCCCCACTCTGACATTTAATTTTCTTGGAAACTCTTCCTATTGAATCAGGCAGGACTACGTACCTTTTCAAATGAAAGGCAGTGTTTATACTACAGTAACCTTGTACGGACAAGAATGAATAATTTGGAAATTACCAACAACCTATTTCCTGCCACCTCCCTCCAAACCTAAATTTTTATGGGGCTATATTTCTGTTTGATACCATGGAAAATTTCATTTTATTCCCACCCGTGGTGTCAAAATTGTGTGCAAAATATTCTTCTATAAAAGGGATTGGTATTTATGACTGGGTCACTGATTGGTAGTCCCCTGTTCTTTCCGAGGCCACTTCTTCCTTTGACATCAAACCCTGGGGCTGAATGCTGACGATAAATAAATGGTGTCCCTTGAACTAGACACCGTCATAATAAACTCTGAGATGAAATGTCAAGTCTAAGTGAGTGTACTCTTCTACTTTTGGGTGTATGTTGAGCAGCGCTCCAAAGCGGAGCGGTTGTATTTCAGACCTCACTTTACCTCCCTTTGCTTCTTACCATATTGAATGTCCGATTATAAGAGAAGGTGGTAAATGACTCTGTTAAGAGGAGGTTTAACCAGGGAGGCGTAGGTCAAGACGTTGTCTTACTTTCTATGGTGTAGGCCTGTGTCCATGCATTATGCATCCGTCCATCCAAATCTGCCAATAATGTCTCTATTCTTAGAGCGTGAGTTGTTATAATTTCATAGGAGAAGCTACTTCAGACAGACTTGGTCCTTGAAGTGACAGACTTTATTCCGAGACGAATACGTGCTCTACAATAGCTGTGCAAAGAAAATGAGCAAACAGTTCAGTTGGGGTTGCCCCAGAACTGACACCTTGTCATGGGGGCAAGAGGATCTGGCAAGGCACGTGAGGAGGTCTTAAAAAACCCCAACCTTTCATGTTTGTGTACTGTACTGATATTTCTACCAAAATATCATCATAGACCGTGTTGTTTTTGTTAGGAATTTATGCTCTGTTAAAAAACTGAACAATATGGGTTACTATTAAATATATTAAAGCACCGTTGAGACTGAACGGTTAAGAATTCAAAAGGTGGTTATGCTTTCCTACCATGCTTTTTTCAACTATAATAAAATGTTTCTTTCAATCTTAGGTACGTGTATATGTCTATTATAACCTGTCATTGTGAAATTAGATCCTCGTGGTGTATTTACACATTATGATTAGAGCTGGTTCAAAACATTCCATCCAAAACTGACACGGAAATATTCTTAAACATGTATTTGGATGGGAAATTTAATATGATTTGCTTTTCACTGAAAAAGAAAAAGAGGAAATGCCATGTATGTTTACTAATTTTTTCCTTTTTTCTTTTTTTTTTTTTTCCTCTTTTGTCACTGGAAGTGGCATGCTAGTATAAATAGGGAAATAAGAAAAGACAAGCAGAAAATGTAGCCATCATCTGCTGTATACATACATAAACATACAGGCGCGATTCAGAATTGCAATAATGAATGCATTGCTTTTTATTTCATTTTTTTGGCAGCTGAAGTGTTTATGTTCTCCTTAATTATATGATCTTGTGTGATACAATAGGATGGGCCACAACCAAAATACGCTGGTGGGGTACTGCGACCTGACCGAAAGCTCTTGTTCCTCACCCATCTTCAGTTTTCAGAAAGACTGGTTTTGTGGACTGGGTTCAGCATCTGATGGAGCCAGAAGAGCACTGTCTTGGCGTCCTTCACTGGCAATTACGTTCCCTGTGCTTTACAGATGTAGGCTAGCCAGGGAGTTGGGAGATGAAGCAGAGCATATGGGTCATGGGCTGGGCTCTTCTGCGCTTATCTTACGTCAGGGCAGTTGAAATTCCCCTAGAGATGGCCCAAAACTGAATTAGTCTATCTTGACCTTTTTCTTCTTGTATATCCCTTGATCTTCTTAATCTTTACAGTCTCTTGAGGAAAGTTAGTAAAAGGGACCGGCTTTACAGTCAAAGTTTTCAACGCCAAAACCCACTTTGTGATGTTTTTGTCAAAACAATTACAGGCACTCTCCTTCCTTAGCTCACATCTTTAGTTTGCTGTAAAGCAGATGATGGTGATGGACGATATTGAGACTCCTTTGTGGTGGTTTATTAAGGGTTATTTGTTTAGCTGGCTAATTGTGATGTTTACTAAAGGGAAGATAACCTTGCAGTTAAAATGTTATATTGAGATGTTTCCATCTCTACTACGGATTTTCTTTAAAGTCATCTCGGGGCGGTGTAACAGTGTTTTCAGTGCTACAATACAGGTATATTTGACAGCAAGGCACTTGCTTGCATTTTTGAATGCTCAAGCGTCTTTATGAAGCTGGTATTTTGGCCTAGATTTCAGACATGCAGAGCATGCATACTCCTCTCTGTTTACGGCTGATGCTTTCCATTCTTGAAAATCTGACCCAGTCAATCAAGTTTACCGTATTATAACAGAAAGAAAACAGTACCTTCTCTTTTTCACCCTTTTTTCTTCTCTACTTGAAATATTTACATTTAATCAGGCTGAATAACGTGAAAAGCTTGATTTCAGCTGCTTCACAAAGGTACACCCTTGCCCGACTCTCCAGTGTTTATTACAGTGCAGGCAGAGCTATCTGCTTGCCCATTCCTTATATATAAAGTCTTTTTTTTGTGTGTATCCTACACAATAGGAATAAAGGAACAGTTTAACACAGCTATGGGGAAGTTGACCCCGTAAACCTGGAGATCCCTGTAGCTGGAGAAAGCGTTGGGTGGGATTCCTTTGTACAGATGTTAGCATCCTCATTTTCAGTGTTATGAGCTGAAATAAATGGTGGACCTTCAGCCCTCTGAAACTTGATGGAGAGAAACAGCCCCACGTAAGGGTTGGGTCGCCTCCTTCCAACATAGGCATTTTAAACAGGTCACAGGCATGAGGCTTCAGAGGAGCCAGTCTACCTGCTATCTACGGAGGGAGTTTAGATGAGTAAATCAAATGTCAGCACCCATGTTGTGGACACCCTGAGGCAGGTGAGATGTCATGGGAGATCCTCTGGGGAAAAGTGGCCATCACAAGAGGGAATGTGGAAACTGAGCTTGTTTCTATGGCCATTCCCCGCTGTGATTGTCAAGGAAGATCAAGCTATATTTTCTTTGTTTTCCCAGAGGTTATAGAGATATCTTAGCTAGCGTAGTTTTGCATGCCAAGAAAGTCTTCTTTTAGCAGGAGAGCTTCCAGTGGTTATATAGTTTTCCTGTCAAAGAGCGGACAATTTACACTGCTGAATGCTTCCTGGGCATAGTGCAGCATGGGCCATTTTCATCATGAGCTTGATACAATATTAAAAGATTTTCTTTGGTTTCGGTCCCATAAGAGCCATAAAGAAAATTTTGAAAAATTACACGACTTAGTCTTAGATCTATCATATTTCATTTAAGAAAAAAAGAAAAGCTTTTCAACAGGACAGTGAAAGGTTCTTTTCACTAAGGGCTATTTCTGAACAACTTTCTTGACCCAGTTGTTTCACTTTTTTTTTTATGTTGCAACGTGAAAGATGATCCTTCCCCAAACTCAGAGAAGTTGGACTCTTTCTCTTCAAAGAGTTAGCAAAAATAGCATGTTTCAAGCTGTTCAATAAAATTTCATCATCAAAGATAAGTTTCAAATGGCCATTAGTAACTGAAAAGAAAGAATTGTAACGGAAATATTTATGTAGCTAGACCTTAACATACTGTTATTAGTTTCCAGTCGAAGTAAATTTACAAAACACATATTTGCATATGTGAGATTTCCTAGAAGAGGTTTGAATGGCTCAGGTCTGTGTTGTGCGTCTTGTATTACTGTTAGATAGTAGAGATTTTCGTGTTATTCAAGTGGCAGAAGTCACTTCCTCCACCTGGAAAATGGCACTGGACCAGTACTGTGACTGGAAAAAAATTGCCTTTTTAAGCAACAGAAGACAAATGCACACCCAGAAGACCTTCTGTGGCAGTAGATTTGTTGTAAAGTGAGAGTATGTAATGGCATTCTGTAGCGCCTTAAAATGACTAGTGTTACAATCCAGTGTTAGGTTCTTGCAGAAAATAGACACTGACCTGTGGGACTGTCTTTCAGCTTTGGCGTATAATAACTTGATAATGGTAACCAGATGGTTAATTCATTTGGAACTAATTGGCAAAAGTGGAAGAGTATTTTTATGTGTGGTATAATTACAACAAAATAATATCTAACTAATAAGCAGTGTAGCTTAAGTAACGGTGTAGGAGAAAAGTGGAGCAAAGGAACTTCTATTACATAAATTCTACTGCATCCAAATTCAACCATATAAAATTTTTTAAATGCACAAGAGTCTTCTCCTGTCCACCCCTAATGGGTATTAATGACCAGATTCTAATTATCCCTACAGCTGCTAAGTCAGTTTGATCCCTATGAAGATGTTAGCTTCTCAGAACTCCTCAGAGATGAATGATGAAAAGGAGAGGCGACTTCTTATCTTCGCATTCTACAACTGGACAGACACACACAGAGTCACGCCTGTGCACCCGTGGGAACAAGAAGCAACGAGAACAATTGATGTTCAGACTTTTCTTCCACTGGAGCTGCCTTCAAAAGTATTTGCTAATGGTAGATAATTAGGAACAAAATCAAGAAATAAAGTCCCTTGCACTATCGATGGAGTGTGAAGGACATTCAGTAGCCTGGTGCTTTATGGTTGTTCTGTTCTCCTTCTCTGGGACTTCTCAGTTATAATTAGCCAAGACCGTAACTGTGTCTGTCACAGCTTTTCCAAAAAAGTCACGGGGCTCAAGCTTGCTGGAGGGCAGGCACATGTCAAAGCAGGGAAGTCTCACATGGAATGACCTTTTATTTAAGCCCTGATATTTTTCCTCTCAGTTTTCCCTACCCTTTCAGTGCTTCTCTTTGGCTGTTTCGGTGGTTGTTCGTAAGATTACCACAGATGCCAAGGCGTTAGACAGCCAAAGGCAACAGCAGTGTTACCTGGCCTTTTCAGACTGAGTTCTTCCCCTGGCCACGGTCACCTGGACATGAGGTTCTTCATGCCCATCTATTTTTATGATGGTGAACCCCAAGAGTGTAGGCCTTTCCTCCCCCTTCCCTTTCATCAACGTGCCTCAGGTTCGACAAGTGAATAGAGGAAGATGATGAAGAATGAGTTAGTTGACAATGGCCTCCACTCACCACGCTAATGACAGTAGCCTTTAAGTGATCATCTGGCCTAGGACTGTTCATGGAGACACTCTCAGAGCTGCGAGGAGGCCTGTGGGAACACCGTCGTTTGAACTGTTACGTTGGCAGAGATGGGGGAGGCTGGGATTTCAAAAGTTAACGATGAAGAAGGGAGACTGGGGAAGAGGGAGAAATTACTGTCAGGTTTTCCTCGTGTATTGACACTGCTTCCTCTGTGTGGTTTTCTTGATTTGTGTTTATCCCTGTGGTAATGGGAAGGTATGGATTCAAACACCAATACAAGAATAACCACAACCAGGCTCAGGCCCAGTGGGGATTGTAGACACTCTGGATCTGAATGCAGAGAGAAGAGAGGCTTTGGGGTGGTTGTTGTTTGTCTGGATGGAATGAGATTCTCTGCTTCCAAGTCCACGTTACGTAGCCGGCAAGCCTTGTGTATGCAGAAAAGCACGGTAGTATCTCTAGTTCAGCTCCTACCTGACTATTCCTTATGCACATGTGCCAGGTCTACACAACGCCAGCAAGACTCGTTCTGATCGGCTGTGATATCCTGAGGGTTGACCCTACTCTTTGGAGACCTTAGGGAAGCGAAGGGTGCGCACTTTTGAGGATAATTGTGGAAGTAGATGGGAATTGCTCTTAGATCTGCAAAGAGGAATCCATTCCAAAGAGTGCTAAAAGATCTAAGTATAAAGGGGACATAAATATAAAAAATGCTGCACTCAGGATGTAATGAAGAAAGATGGTAGCGATGGTTTGCATGTTCCAAGCAGTGGGAAATAAATCACAGCAGACAATGTGGCACATGTTGAACAGGAACACAGAATTCTTGCTCGGAGGAATCCTACTGCTGCAAGTTAATCATCTTTTTATTAGCATGCCCTGAAGCTTTTTTTGGGATATAAATTTTGCAAATTAACAGCTGCATTGTGGAAGTAGGCCATTGAATTAAGAAACAAATCAGGCAAACCTGAAAACACAAAGTTGTGCTTGAGCCCTGTGTAGTCAAGAGAGTACACCTGCTTCCTTATATGAGGCACGCTTGAATACCCTCTAGGTGGTTAACCTGTGGGAAGCAGTGAGTGAAGACCTTGGTGGTGGAATTTACGCTAGGTGTGTAACTCCTGGGGGAGTCACAGCTCTCTGAATTGTGAGGAGCCTGTGCTGTTGCTATCTTGTGAGGCATTCGTTGAACATCACAGGACTGTGCAATACTGGAAAGGATCAAGGCTGTGTTTCCTTCATTGGGGATTCAACAGTGACTGGAGATGGAAGAGCTTCTGGGTGTGTCTTCTTTTTCTCTTTCACTTTCCGCAGAACCAGGAATAGTACAGTTGAAAACTGTCAGTGATGTAGCTTTTTCTTCTTTCCAGAATGATCCATAGAGGAGAGAAGGTGGTCAGGAATAACATATTGAAGTTCAGGTGCTTCATGGGATGGAAGCAGCATGTCTCCTGCCGGTCTCCTCTTTGCATTACCATTTTTTCAGCTTCTTTATTTCAGTCTCCTGGTTTCTGTTTGACAGACTCACAAAGAAAAAGAGTTCTCCATTGACTTAGTTTTGCCTCAACGCTCATCTTCTGTTCTTCTCCATTTCTTCTTTGATTTAAGGCACCGTTGGTATTTTTTTTCACATCAGACATAATGAATGGCTGGGAGCTGTCAGCTCTTTTGGACTCTTTTGTCTTCTATTCATTATGTCTTCATTGTCCTCTTTAATTTAGCTGCAACGTTGAGGGGATCACTAACTGTGAAAGACAATATTGCTAGCTGTCTGTGGGGATTTCACGCACCTATTCATCATCCTGTGTAAGATAAACTATATGTGAAATACTGTGCACTAAAAAGGGCAAATTATGTAGATCCATTTCAGACACCAAATGCTTAGCCAATATTTTCAAACACAGGTCTCTGAGGCTAGGCACGTGACCCCTTTTCTGGATACAAATTTCCACCAATTTAAGTACTAAAGATGGATCTTTCTAAATTGAAATTGATTTGAGTATGAACAGAATCACAGACTCATCAGGTTTGGCAGGGACCTCTGGAGATCATCCAGT
>NW_009623668.1:0-505 GCF_000690535.1 Cariama cristata
CTGTCTAGGTAGAAGCTTTGTCTGAAGATCGAGCGTTTAACTGTTTTGACTCCCTCTCCCATTTTATGGTTGTTCTTAGGGCTTAATGAGAACTGCTTTTTCTTTCGTTCATTTTAGAGCAACAGGGAAAATACTTTTTTGGAGCGCAAATAGGAATAAAACTAATTACAGTGTCTGTGTAAAGTGATCGATTTCCTATGATGCTTTGGATGTTTCAGAACACCACTGATGACTGCTGCTTCTGGCGGGGAGCTGAATTTGATAGAATGTCTTCTTGAGTATGATGCTGATGTTTGTCATAAAGACACGAATGGACAGACAGCTGAGGATTCTAGGTAACTTTTTAACTTTATGATTAGAATGAGTTGTCAGTTGTGAGTGTGGCTTTTGAACGTTTTGGTAACAGCACCAAGGTTGAATGGCGTGTTGAGACCCATCTGGAAGCTGCGCTCCATAATGTCTTCCGATACGTATCATTCCTGTGTCTAGTGTTAAAGTGGAAGCT
>NW_009623669.1:0-5292 GCF_000690535.1 Cariama cristata
GGACATCTGGTGTGCTTGTTGTATTCGGACACTTTTTTTCATCCCAGCTGTTGGGATCTATGTTGGTAGTAAATCTGTTCCTCTGATCCTGAGCCGTAGTAGTTAGCTGATTATATTATTGTAAATACTGCCACAGTATTGGCACTCGTTACAGTATTGGCAAGTGATCCTTATGGCCTCACCTCTCCTCCCCCAGATGGGAAAACTGAGGCACAGGGAGAGTGTAAACATCTTGGTAAAGGCTTGCAAGAGAGCGAAAGCCCAAAGGGAGACAGGACTAGAAGTTCAGACACAGGTGATGATTTTTGTGATTAATAAAGGTCCATGCGGTGATGAGTTCTGTTTAAAAGCTCACCTGGAGCTTTCTGATTGTGAGGATCTCCCTGTTTTTTTCCTGAGATTACAATACCTTGAGAATATCACCGTGGTGTTGTATGGAGCCTCAGAATTCAGCAGGCAACAGGAGAGTCCCAAAGGTCGCAGTTTAATTTGTTTATTTTCCTTTTTATAAACTTGGCACTTTCAGTTGCTTGGTCTGATTGACCATGCGACCATACAAAAAGTTGTGCTGCACAAGTATGGAGTTGCAGGGGAACTAAAACTGGGACTATGGGGGGGATCAGCTGCTTCAGACCTCTCCAGACCAGAGCTTCTCCGAGCTCAGGCACCCTTGCGCGTGCCTGGCTGATACTTTGAGCTGAGAGTGCTTTGTGGGCAGCACCGAAGGCACGGAGCCTTCCTGCGAGTTGGGTTTCACAACTGACTCTGGTGGATATTTTATGCAGCTGTACGCTGGTGGATGTGAGCGCTTCCTCTTGCAGCGAGCTGTACCTGGCGGCCCTTGCGATTGCGTGGGCACCGCAGGAATCGGCACAGAACCCTGGAGCTTGAGGACTTGTCTCACTGGTGCTTGCTTTGGATTTGAGGATGTACTTTGTAGTCATTTAAAAAAAGGAAGAGAAAAAAAGACTGATCGTGTAAGCCGAAGGGCAAAGAATCAGCATAGCGTTTGAGCTTTCAATCTTAACTGACTTCCCCAGATTTACTTCATTTTTAAGTAGTGCTTTGTGTCTCCTAATACTTCATTGATGCTGTTTTTGCAAAGGGCTCTCTCCCACGAAAGGCTTCCCGTGCCAGGGGACTGTTCAGCACCATGCAGCCAGAATCCTGTTGCCCTTAACCAAGGCTGAGTATCTGTTAGTTCAGAGTATCTTCCTTAATGTTTATTAGCGAACTGCTTATGTACTAGGAGGAGGAGGATCCTTCTGCTGTTGGTCTCAATGACAAAACTCTCATTAAGTTCAGTGGGTGTAGGATTGAATGGGAGAAGACCAGTGTTTAGAAGTACATACTATTTAACACCTGATTAATCACTTAACTCCTTGGCACAAGCTAAATTGAATCCCTCTGAAGCAAAATTTTACTAACACCGCCCCAATTAAGCACTGGTCATTGCTATTCACTGTGTCATTACAGGTGAAGTCAGTTTCCTGGGAGGCAACCCATTGAAACAGTAGCCCGAATCTGAAATGCCCCAATTAAACAGAGGATGCTTTCATGATAATTTACATGCATATTGCACCTTGCCTTTTGGAGGGAGGTGGCTAAGCAGCGCTCTGCTGATAGAAGTGATGATGAGCAGGAGATGAAGTCTTGTACAGTTACGCAGAAGTGCTGTTCCTGCCTTTTAGAGAAGTTACCTGGGTCCTTGAGTGCTTGCCTTCTGAAGTCTTCTGACAAAAGCTTTCCTAATAAGCTGCTTACTGCGACAACGGAGAGCTAAGGCGCTCTATGTTTGGCCAGTAGTGTGGTCCTGACCTCCAATCCAAAAACTGGCTAATTTGGGGGTTTTTGGCTTTTTAATTTTTTTGCATGCGTTTGTTTTGGAGTATTTGTGGTTCACTGCCTTCAGCCGAGTATTCCCAGAGTGACGGCAATTCAAAAGGCAGTGCTTCTGAAAATGTTCGCTTTGGCCTTTGCTTTCCCTATCTGTGAAGCAGACATAAAATAATAATGAACTTACCTCTGCAGGGCAGTAGCGAGGCTTAGTGTTTGTAATGCAGCATGGAAACAAATTGTGTTTATTACAGAAATCAGTGACAGTGATCTGATTTGCTCCTGGCTTTTTAATTCCCACAGCGTTTGGAGGCGGGAGGTGGGGTGTTGGTTGGTTGGCTGTTGGCTTTTTTGGTAGGGACCACTGACCTCCGCTGAGCGGTCGGAGAGAACAAGGTATTACGGCTTCACTGTGTGCCCGTGGTTGGGTCAGCCACAGGCGGGCAGGGCGGTGGTTCTGTGCCCACAGCCCGCGCTGGACATGGCTTTGGGAGAGGCGGGCAGGCGGTGGAGGCGTAGCTGTTCTGCCACAGTCCTGCTCCTGGCCCAGGGCAGGAGCACCTGGGAGGGACGGCAGCCAGACGGGGCTGCCCGAGCAGTCCGGGCCACCTTTCCCTGACCACCACCCTTCCCAGTGCTCCCTGAAGCTGGCTGCAGAGCGGGCTGCGTACTCAGTTGTCCCAGGTGTTATTTTTTCCGTGGGGGTAGGAGGGCATCTCTCTGTTAGATCAGATACACCTTCATCATCTGACAAGAGAAGACCCACTGGCAAAGGTGGTGGCTGGAGGTCAGCTGCTAGCATTGTCACAACAATTAATTTTTAGGTGGCAGTGTGTCCCTGCGCCTCCTGAGGGAAGGGGGCCACCCAGGACAGCCCACGGGTGGGATGTTCCTCTAGGCAATCATGAAGAAGCCAAACCGGGCCCAGGTACTTGCTCAGGTTCAGCCTCAGCAAAGAGACCAGGCAGGCCACCAAAACTTCTGTGCCTTTAATGGCAGACTTGTGGCAATTGGTTCCTGCTATCGGGGGCTTTTTTTTTAGGTCTACAGCCCAAGCCAGATTTAGACCATATTGGTTCTGGTGTTGCTGAGTTGTCTTCAGGCAGTGTTTTGTTGGGGCACAGAGGACAGCTACTCTCTTTATCTACTTCTTTAGTAACATATGGAACTCAAGGCTAGAGTATACTGACTTTTAAAAATTTTTTTTCCCCAAAAATCGCTGCTCCTGACAGGAAAATAAATGCAGAAAACTCCAGCTGAAGTTGAACTTGCTTATGGAATGTCTGGAGCAGCGGTAAATAAAGGATTTTGAAAGGAGTTAAGCTTTTCGCTGATGGATGGTATTTCTTCTCTTCTGTAATGCTACTGAGCTCCGAAGTGAACTGGGTATAGCAATTAAGGAAAGCTATAAATGATTCTTCATCCAAATGATTTTCCAAAGGTTATTCCTTGCTAAGCCACGTGCGGTTTCTTTGCTTCAGTGTTGTTCTTGTACAGTTTGCAAATACTGTCCTGGTTAAGACAATCTGGAGAGAAAATGGGTATGAAAGAGAGAGATTCTCACTGCGGTATTTATGTTGGTGTTGTATGGAGTGTTTGCACACAGAAATAAATAGCATTGTAAGTCATTCAAAAGATGTGTATAAGGCCAAGAGTAGCATTGGGTGTGACTGCAAGAGTTAAGCGTTAGTACAACTCCACAAAAATACTTTGAATGTGACAACCAGGCTTTACATGGGAAACTATTAACAGCTGGCTAATATTAAATCCAGAGTTTGGATGTTTAATTTTGAAATAAAATTAAATATGGTTATAAATAGGAACAATGAGTGATTTCTTGGTGGTGTGGTTGTGGTGGTTTGTTTTGTTTTGTTTGGGTTTTTCTTTCTGCTTTTGTTGTAGGTTTGTTTTGTTTTCTAGGTAGCTCGGTAGCTTGGAAATTGATCCATCTTGGAAATTACTTGTTTTGAAAAGTCTTGAGAGTTTAATCTGGAGGAAACCAACTGGCAATCCAGTAAGGAGTGTCCTTAAAACTGATGGAATGCAGCAGAGGGTGAGATTCTTTATATAGTTTGAATTTCAACAGAATATGGCTGAAGTGATTTTTCCATTTTTGTCTTCAGTGGGATCCTCTGAAACACCTATTAAGAGAAACTAGGAATGTTTTCTAAATGGTATGGGATTCTGTGGAAATTCAGGAGCTTGGAGTTCTACCAGATAAATTAAATGTTTAATAAAAGTGCCAGAGATAGTAGTATTAGAATTCAGAGACAGATTTATCCAGTTAGTAGGGCCACAACAAGGCATTCGATATCTGCAAACCACATTTTCCTCTTATCTTTCTTCTTTTTTTCCTGAAAAGGGCTTCACGTAAAAGTGGTTTTTATCATTGATGGAGCACTGTGAAGCTCTGCTGATGTGCTTGGAGGTCAAAGGGAGCAAACCCAGCATTACAGCAATACTGAGGAGCTCCTTCCTACTTTCTAGGAAGTCATCTGAGGCCTGTGTTGGGATTCCCCCCCTATGGCAGAAGTAATCCTTTTTTTTTCTTCTGATAGCTTAGGACTGGAGACTGTTGTTTCACCGTGTTCCCTCTTGAATGGCGAGTTTTCATCTTCCTACCTGCTGTGTGCTTTAAAACACAGGCAAAACCAAGCCTTTTCAGACCTCTCCAGGAGTTGAGGTGAGATGCGAGGAACTGGAGGCTCTGAGGTGAGGGCGTTGGTCCCAGTTACCACTGGAGGCTACTGGAAAAAATGTTCCCTGGCAGATGGGTCCTCCCTGCCACATCCATGAGAAGCTGCTTGGATATTTCCAGCGGGCACTACTGTGCGAGACCGCCTGCAACATGCAGAGCAGTGGGGGTAGTGGTGAAGCACCACTGTCACCCGTGCCACTGCCTTTCCACCATGGCAGCTCTGGTCGCAGCAGCCTCAGCCCAGCTCCCTCCAGTTTGCAGCATCACTGTGCTGGGTCGGGCAGTCTAGGTAGGCACGTGTAGGAGGGTGCCAGGTGCCCTATTGGGGCTGTGCTGTGACTGGGGTGGCGGACCCGCCGTCTCCCTGGGCGTGAGGAGATGAAGGCCTGAATTGTTTTCACAGAGGGATGAGGATGCACTCGTTCCTGCTAAGTCCCAGGGTGCCAGGAAGGGCACCAGGTTGCAGGAGCAGGAGTGCTGATGGGTGTAAAAGGTATTTCTCAGTTGGCAGTCTGAGTGGTAGTGTCATTGTCAAATGGCTTGAGCAAATGGGTCCTCTGGAAGAGGACTCGGAGAGGACTGTGGGAGCAGCTTCCAGGAGAAGGAGGTTATGGGCTGTAAAATATTTCATGGCATGTGGCCTGATATGTATCGCAGGTTGCACAGTCAACGCTGGGCTCAAACACACTGGAGATAGCATCTTAGCAAGCTACCTCACACCAGCTGAGTCATCAGAGCCATCCGTGACTGACCATGCA
>NW_009623669.1:5465-5826 GCF_000690535.1 Cariama cristata
CGAGTTGGGGGTTTTTTTTTTTTTTTAATTTCCTCTTGGTAGTTTTGTGTGAGGCTCTGTCATGGCTCTTCTGCTCAACAGAAACTGTGAGGTCTCCTTGAGCTGTCTGGTCCTGTTTGCTGATAGACCTCCCAGAACTGGTCTGGCAGCTGGGATTGTCTTTTAAGAAATGATATGGTTGGTGAATAAAAGAGAAAACTGAGCTCAGTTTTCAATTTGGAGTCAAATAGGCAAATAAAACTGTAGAGGGAAAAGAGCAGGGAGTAGAATAGAAATTATCTATATATTGCAGTGTGAATCCATGCCGTGTATCGATTCTGATTGCAGCATGTTTTCCTGATGACTAGGAAGGTTTATAGTG
>NW_009623670.1:0-15886 GCF_000690535.1 Cariama cristata
CGTAAGCTGCATTCTTTTATAGTTCATCTTTTCCTTCTCCAGATTACACATGATCATCCAAACAGTCATGAAGCAGTTTGTAAACAGCGTGAAAGTCTTCCCACAAATGTTTTATTAGGGAATGCCCTAGTACTATGTAGAAATTGATATGGGTCTGTATAAGAGAAAAAAATACTACTGTTAGTATTTTCAATTTTTTATTCTGATGGAAATTCATTTTGCTTTGAAACTTGCTAAGAAAGAAACTTTTTTTTCTGACAATTTGTTACAACAATATTCTCTCTTCAGTAATATATGTACAAGCATATATACTCGGAAGCATTGATCGTTTTAGGAGCATATGGGATCAAGGGATAGTGTCACCTGTGAGCAAAGTGTTTCTGACTAAAACTGAAATGTATTTCATTGTAATAGATCTTTTGTAAATTGGGTTGCAGTACTGAGTTGCAGCCTACAACGAACAAATGTGGACCCATTTGAAAATAATTTCTAAGCATTCTTGTAAAAATATTACAGGAGCTTTTTGTGTTTCCAAAGTGTGATCCTTTGTTTTTAATATTTGACAGGTATGATATGACGCTAGCAAATGCTTGTGTTGCCTTGAGTGAAAGATGGATCAAAGTGAGTGGTTAAAGACTGCTGGGGTGTCTGTATCTTGGAAGGCTAGTTCTCCTTACACGAAGTGAGCCATTCCCTTCTGAAATCTATCATTTGCTGAGAGAGCGTGTATTTATGGTGATAGGGTGATTTATGGTATGGCTGCCAGGGATTTTGCATTTCGTAGACTAGCCTTTCCTCACAGAGTCTGTGGATTTGCTATGACTTCTGTACGTGAAGCACAGGATGTATTTTAACAAGGCACACAGCCAGCTTTTTGTTATCTGTACTGAGAATATTCTTTTGGAAACTCTGATACTATGGCTTGATTTAAAAACAAATACCAAGGTATCCCTACATTACTAATCATATTGTATAATAATAATTCCCCTACGTTATACTGGAGCTAGTATGCATTTCTTATCAAAAACTGAAATACATAAATCATAATAACTAATACAGTACAATTTTCTCATAATTTTAACTGTAAAACTCATACAAGTAATAGAGAATTGAGCATACCTTCCTTATGTTAGCTCTGTGACTTTTCACTGTACTTTAACTTTCTTATCTCTCTTAATCTTTCTTCTTCTCAAGGTTACGTTTTATAGAAAAAGTATTTGATTTTTCACTTAACAGAAAGACAGTGGAGAGAAAAAGATCAGTGGAGAGAAAACAAGTGAAAATTAAAGAATACCAAACATCAGATAGTAGCTTAAGTCCTTCCCTTCCCCTTCTTGTAACAAATAGGGATCGGTATCATTTTATGTGGAATGACTTAATAGTAAATGCAGATGTCCAAGCAAAAAAATTACGCCTGATTGTACTTTGAAATAACTATTAAAAATTTAAGTAACCATTCTCTTTTAGGCAAAAGAGAGTGATTTGGGCTCATTCAGCTCAGCAGACCTGAAGGAAATGTCATCTCATCAGTTGATTGAGTTCCTGGCACTGTTGCTTCTGGAGGTAAGTGCATGCCTGGGGTAACTTGATTCTGGTATCACGAAAGCAGACACAAAAGCCCGAGTGTGTTTTGGAACTAAGTTGTCCAGTTTCTTTTAAGTTTTGCTGAAATAATCTGCTCTCACCATACATAGTTACTAAAACCTTCAGCTGTGCCTCTCTGATTATGTCTGGCACTTCAGTTAACAAGCAACGTATACAGCATTTTGGATTGAAAGGTAAAACCAAAACTACAAGGTTCTTGAATTTGTCTCTGTTTGATGTTATAGCAAATAAGCCATAAATAAAATGGAATTTGGTAGTACTAGATGTAGGAATTTGCTAACGTTTATTCCTTGCTCCTTCTGTAATACTATGAGAAGGTGAAAGGACCAAATACAAATATTTGTCATGGTAAGCTTTTAATTCCGTTGTAGCATCAATCTTCTTGAATGGACCTGTTTATTTTTTCAAGCATGTGGCTTGAAGTGTGCCTCTGGCTTATTCTGACTATGCACTTTCCTTTTTCAGGCTCCTCTTCCAGTTTCACATGTCCAACGAATGCAGCAAGTGTATGACCTCAATGCTATAAACAATTCTGAAATAAGATTCAGGTTTGTTCTAGTATGAGCATTTTTCTAATCTTAAATGCTTTCATAAAACAAAGTGTCCTGCTTCATAAATGGTGTGAGATATACTGTTGTACAGAACTGTGCAGGGGTTTTTGGGTGGTTTTGTTGTTGTGGGGTTGGGGTTTTTATTTGTAAGTGCATGTGCAAGCATGCTTACCAGAGTGGTGTTCCGTTAGTTGTAGATTGGATAAATATAGTCTTGTAGAAGAACTGGAAGTGAGCAGTGGATTAGCTGTGCTTTATTTTCATCTGTTATGCTGGTAAAGGAACCTGATGACCCGATAACTTATTTTAGGGGCGGTATTGGATAACACAATAGTGAACCTCTCTGTGACTCCACAGATGCCTGAAAAATCTTTTCAATATTTAGTCAGGACCAGGTCTTCTAGACTTACCTAATCGGTTCGTCTGCTGATGCGCCAGTGGTTTTTTTCAACACAATTTGGAAATATTTCAATGCTCACTATCACAAAGTTTTTGTCTCCTCAAAAAAAAAGTAAATATCAAATGAAGTTTCTAAACAAATAGGAAATACTTCTACCTAAATGGCTTGGTTCTTGTGCCATCCTAATTTCTTCTATTTTGTATTTGCACGTTGTGTTTACACATGTCACTTGTTAAAGGTATTGTTGAGGAGCTAAGTAATCTTTACAAGTATCTGGAAGTATTGCATATTTTGCTACTGTTACGTACTTGGATACATTTGCAGTAGTCGTGGTTACTGTGCCTTAACTAACTTGGAGTTCTTTTGTTTCTTCTTAAAAAAAACTAAGTATTTTGAATGTAGGGTATAGTTTGTACTTCTTCTAACGATATCAGTTTCTTATTTTTAAAACAAAACAAGCACATGCCAGTTGCTGATGATGTTTTGTTTGGGTTTGTTGTGGGTTTTGTGTTGTTTTTTTTTTACCACTTGGTCATATATGATATGGTCATATATGACCAAGTGCTATATACTTCAGCTCTAACTCTGAGGGGTGCAACTGAACACTACTGTGATATAAAAGAAATATTTAGCTGCAGAAAATAATCAGACCATTTTGGAGAAACTTTGAAGTAATTTTTTCCTATTTTATAGAAAAGTCCACTTTTGTAACATGCTAGTCAGACGCTAAATGTTTTATGTTGAACTTAGCTAGAATCTCATTCCCATGATGACACAGCACTGCCCAAAGTGTTTGTGGGAACAGAATCATAAAATAACTGACCACCGCAAATGAAAATAAAAGTGTAAATTTTCTTTTTCTTTTTTTCCTTTTCCCTCCTCCCCAGATGGCTGCGCCTCTGTATCAAGTCCAAGTGGGAAGAAGCTATTCCTCTGGCTCTAAAAATGGCAACAGATCAGGGCAGGATGAAGTTTACTCGACCCTTGTTCAGGTAAAAGTAATCTCCAAATTGTAGGAGCTCATGCTGTTGGCACTTTTAGTATAATGGAATGTATAATACTTGACGTTGTACATGTATTTATGTTACGCTTATTTTTTTTTTAACAGAAGGCGGCAGGTCTGCCAGTACACACCTCCATGTGAGGCTTTCAAGGGAAAATTAAGTCTTTGAGAAAATCCCCATTGCACTATTTTCATAGATTTTTGTAACGGTGCTTTTCCCCCCTTGACCCTACTTCTTTTATAGGGACCTTTACAGTTTTGACAAGAGTCGAGATCTGGCTGTCAAGACATTTCTGGAGCATAGAGCCTCTATGCACCCAGTCACTTCAATGCTTGTGGGCAAAGATTTGAAACAGGATCAATGAGAAATTTACTGATTTCTTTGAAATTTTCTCATGCTGAAAGAAGAGACTGATTCCACAAACTGTTGATACGCGTGCTTGATTATGTCATGAAATACTCGGCTGCTTTGGTACTAGTTTAGCTTGAAATGAACTTTCCAAATCAAATTCAGTACTTTCTATTTTGCATTTCCAAGTAAAACGGCAAAATTTCTAGATCTCTGGAATTGGGAAAATGATTTTGTAACAAGCAGTTTTTAGAAAAGCTGTTCTGAGATGTAGTTGTTTGTCAGTCACAGAATTTGAAAACATGGAAAATTAACTGGTGGATGTATGGCTCTTTGTGCACAGCTCGCTTTTGCATAGAAACATCGTTGAAATTTCAAGTATCTGAAGACTAAAAAATAAATCTTTTCATTGTCTGCTTGTGTGTATTGATCTGTACAAAAAGTTTTTAAAAAAATAATTTTGTTTTATTTACTCTTCTTTGTTGTGGGAGAAATTTTGAAGACCTAAATGGATCACAGCATTCTGGTGTTAGAGTGGATTTTCCATCTAGCCCTATTTGTCATGGCTTTGTTACGTCAGTCAATTCCTCACATTAATCACAATATGATGGTTTTACTTAGTTATTCCCATTGGATGCTATGCTGTGCATTAACAGCTCTCTGAATAGAGTGGTCTGAAATATTTCCTTGTTTGTTTGTTTTTTTAGCAATCAATGGATTTTTACCAAATTTCAGATTTTTGAGATCTAAGATCTTGCTATGCTTTTAGTAACTTTTAAAATTATTTCAACCCGCTATATATTTTCAAAACTTCTAATTATTGCAGGGGGGACTAAAGCCCAAGTCTTTCCTTCCCCAGTTTGAGTTTTTTAATATTTGCGTGGGTTTTTTAACCAGTTCTGCGCACTACCCCTTACACTAATACAACAACACGGAGATAAGTTTAAAAATGATTGGAGGGCTGTTTTTCTTATCGTCACAGCACTTCAAGTCCATGGTTTAGGTGAAACTGTTGTGACTGCTGCCATCTATAGATTGTTTTTTGAAGTGAGTTTCATAAGAACAGATTTTCCGGGAGATGATCAGTTACATAAATTAAAATAATCCTGTATCAAGGAGTAACAAAAAAAAAAAAGTGCTGTTTTAGAGGAGGAAGATGCCAAATATAGGTCGTGGCAAAAGACTTGGATTTAATAATAGCTCTTAGGGTGGGAGTGGAGAGCCTGTCAATTGATTTATTTCTGTTCCGAGTTTTGCTCAGTATAAGCTTTCAAGTAGATGGAGTTTACGTACTTTACCAGGAGATTCATCTTTTCATGCTGACAGCTCTGGTATAAATGAAGCCATGAACATATCTTGTTGGATTTTATTGATTTAACACGTCCTGAGTTCTTCCATTCAACTTCAACCTACATATGTCTAAGTAGGTTAAATAAAAATGTTAGAAAAATTAACTCCTAGGTGATTGAGGCTCAAAAATGAGTTTAAATTCTTTCTACGCATGTCATGACACTCAGCTTTTAATAAACAATAAAATACTGGCTTTTTTGGAACAAAAATAGTCTTGTTTCCTTGTGTGTAAAGAATTTACAGGCTTTCTTGTGTTAAAGACCTAGTGAGCCATTCATTCCCTTCTTGCTGCTCCTCTGAAGGAGGGATAAGTTCTCACTGAAAAGAATTTTTCTATATTTCAGGTTAGAAATTAATGGAGTTCCTTTCATTCACTCCCGGAATCTAATGAGGTTTCTGCTACAGCATCACCTGGTAGGAGGAGGTGTTCACAGGTTCTGGTGCAAGCTATCAGACTGCAATAAAAACTCCTGATTTTTGTTTTAGAAATGTTTTATGTTACTCGTTTTGGGGTAATGTTTTGTTGTGAAAGCCCGTCTATTATATATAGTGATTTGGCAGCTGGAGTTTATGGTGCCAGATAATCCTGGTTTCTTGCTGTCAGAGCTTGGAAAAAAAAGTAGTTGCAGGTGTGGCTTTCGCTTTCGCTGGCGTTGTCCTGCTCTGCTAGGGCGGTGGCTCCCCCACGGACTCCCACCAGTGAGTCTCGAAATTCCTACAATAATTCAGGCACTTTATAGTAGTCCCTTTGTCTGGGAACACTGTTGTGGGTAGCATGGAATGCGAGTGTTATTGCTGTTTTGTCTTTAAAGACAAAGGTATTTTCACTTTCTGTGTGGATGTGGTTATTGCTAAACTTCATTTTGGCACCATCTTAAAAGGTTTTTCTCCGCATCTTCTCCTCTTTGCTTCTGCCTGTAGAAGCAGCATGATATAGCAGCACTGGGCTTGGTAGTGTGCAGGCATGACCTGACACTTGTTGCTACCTGTTCTAGCAACATCTTCCAGAACATAATTGAAAAGGTAACATAAATTCATTAATCTTTTTCTTACCTACAATACAAAATTATGTTCTCAAACATAAAGCGGGCTTGCTTCCTCTACTGCCTGCTTTTATCCTGCTCTGGATAGAGATGGAAAAGTAGGATAACCCCATCTCCTTTCAGTACAATCCTGTCTCCTTTCGTAATAATGGGGTGAATCTCTTCCAGCCCCACCCCTCCTGGAGGTTTGCATTAGTGTGATCTACCACCGAGTGTCAACTCTGTTAACTCTTTATTAAACCCATAAGTTTTAGAACATCTGCATTCTGACTTAGTCTGATTTATCTTTCTATTCTTGGTACATAAACTCCAGCTCCTAGATTTTCATTTCTATATTCCTGATGTCAACTTTGGAAGAAAACTCCTGTAGCAATAGCTGGGGGCAGGTTTTGCCTTTCCATGAAAAGGGTGTCCTCGCTGGGTTTGGTTTGATTGGGTGAAGTCAGCTGAAGACATCGATCTCGCTTATTTACAAAGGTGGGGATTTTGAGGGTAGATTTTTGCCTCTCTCTGATTGCGACACTAAACTCCAGCTGGACGCTGCTTTTCAGGCCACCACGTTGTACGCGTAAGGCTGCTGCACGCTGCAGCCCTTCTCGGTCAAGGGACAATTTTGGAGAGAAAGCATGCCGAGATACACGGTGCACGTCCGAGGAGAATGGCTGGCAGTGCCCTGCCTGAGCTCCACGAACACAATTGGGTGGCTGGGAAAGGAAGCGGTGAGACGGTACATGAAAAACAAACCCGACAATGGGGGATTTGCCTCGGTGGAAGAAGTAAAATTTTACATTCGAAGGTGCAAGGGACTTGGCTTGCTGGATCTTGATGATACAGTGGACGATGCTCTCGAGGACAATGAATTTGTTGAAGTTGGTAAGCAAAACCTTAAGCAACGCATCGCAGAGTGACCGCGTTGGCATCTGAGTCAGCAAACGGTGGCTTAGTCTATCTAAAATGGTGTCTAAGGGAGTGTCTACGTCTTTTACAGAAAAAAGCCAAAATGTTTTAAGAATATTTAGTTTTTAGGAACAGAACTACGTAAGGTTTAGAAGGTACAGGATTCTATATAAATCATTTGTGTATGATTTCATATATAGTATATGCGTGGGTTGGACTGTTCTGCTTTTGCCTTTAGAGTGCCTTAAATGCATACTTCCTTGTTATTTCCCTAGAAGCATACAAATATGTTCAGGGCTGATTACTGCCAACTAGAATTCTTACTGCTGTGTGTTGTAATGAATAACAAACTAATTTATAAGTAGAATGCAATTTAATCCCATTTGTATTATTTCTGCGTATTTATTCTAGTTATAGAAGGAGATATAATGTCTCCAGATTTCATACCATCTCAGCCAGAAGGAGTTCATTTGTATCCTTTTTTGGGGCGTTTTGTGAACTTTCTGTAATTCCAGATATATAATTTTCTAGATTTCCCAGTTCTTTTTGAGTTCCTTCATTCTTAAAACACATTGCCAGCTGTAATCGAATGGTCACTACCTGTGAAATCCTGTCTGCCCTTTTATTTTCCTTTACAGAACTTTCAGGTACAGCAAATACCGAGAACCAGAACAGGTAGGAATCGCCGATGATTTTACAGCTCGGTAACAAATCCTGCTGTTCAGCAGAACGTGCTGAGAGTTGAGCCACTGCAGCGTTCACAAGAGCAGGGGCTGCTGGGTTGGCTGGGTCTAGGAATCTAAATTATAATGTGCTTATTATGTTTTTGTTAGCAAGTTTGTCTTACGTGTGTCTTATGAGCACTGTCGTTGCTGAGTTTTGGCTGTTTGTTTGGGGTTTTTTTATTCTGATTATTAAGCAACTTTGTATGTATCCCAGACTAAAAGGTGGTTCTTTGCTGTAGTATATTTCTTTAGATGGCAACAGCTTAACAACAGAGGACTTGGTCAATTTAGGAAAGGGGCTCTACAAGATAAAGGTAAAGATTCTGAACAAACAGAGCTAAAAATTACATGTTTATCTTTCTACAATTAAAATTAAAGATAAACTAGTATTTAAACTGATCATGTTTTAGCTCACACCTGAAGCTGAAGATAAAGTTAAACAATCACGAGAAGTGATTGAAAGAATCGTAAAAGAACAGACAGGTAACTATTTTCATCTCAAATTATTAATTGTTTAGAAAACTTCCTCGGGTTCCTTCCTTAACCAGCAATGTACGTTTCTTGCAGTTGTTTATGGAATCACCACGGGGTTTGGGAAGTTCGCCAGGACTGTCATCCCAAACAGTAAGCTGAGGTAAGTTGCGTGTGCGGCTTTCTCTGTCCGTCCTTTTCAGGAAAGGAAGCAGAGGAGCCGTTTGACCCTGTCCATTTATACTCTGTGGTTAGATAAGAGGGCTGCTTCGGTATTTCCCTCTGTTTTGTGTAAAGTAAAACCTGATGAGACTCACTTGTGTTTTTACTCATTTTTTTTTTTTTTTTTTTTTCCCCCTATAGGGAGCTTCAAGTGAACTTGGTTCGTTCGCATTCTGCAGGTAATGAGAAATCACTTGACGTTTCCCTTTTCTACCGCTGTTGGTAGTGGGTTAGTAACCAAGCAGATTACTCTTTCAGGTGTGGGGAAACCTTTGAGCCCAGAGAGATCTCGCATGCTGTTGGCACTGAGAATCAATGTCCTGGCAAAAGGATACAGTGGAATATCCCTAGAAACGCTCCAGCAAGTTATTGAAGCATTTAATGGTAAAAAGATGTTTAAAGAAAATCCCCCTTTCCCTTTTTTTTTTTTTTTCTTTTAATTGTTTCATTAAAGGGTGTAGTTCAATGGGTTGAGCTATGGATGTTGATCTTTCAGCGTGGTAGTTGTGAGAGATCAGGACCAGAGCTTGGCTGTACAAGCTCAGAACTGGAGACCGTTCCTCTGTTGAAGAACGTGGGGTATGAGAAGAACTGACAGGAAAGGCTGAGAGAAGGGGATGCAACAGGCAGAAGTTTGGGAAATGAGCCTCTGAGAGGTCAGGTAATTAGTTCAAGACTAAGCTTGACTAAGAGCGTGACTCTGGCTCTGGGCTAGCTCTTCTACAAAGGCTCAAGTCTCTAACTTTTGTCCTGTTGGGTGTGTGCTGATGTGTGTGCCACCATCTTTAGGGATGCTGGGATTTTGGGAGGGGGCCTCTTACCATGTAGAAAACTGCATGTGTTGGTGTTTGTCAAGCTGACCCTCTTCAGCAGCACCTGGTTTTGTGAATAGATCCCCTGAGACCTACACAAGTCTTTGTAAGCCAGGGCTACCAGACAGCCACACAGAAGTGCACGGCTAGTCAGCAGCTCCCGTGGCCATGGCTGTCAAAGCGGTTAAAGCTGGGTGGTCTCGCCGGACACCACGGCAGGGAAACCAAAGGGGTGGCTGTGCTGTCCATTAGCTGGTGTCCATGAGGTGAGGTGTGCCGGTGCAGCGGTGACAAGCAAAGAGCACCTTCTCCTTAGGTTAGTGTTAGGTTCAACTTGCCTTCTCTTTTTTCCTAAACTGTAGATTGGAAGATTGTTTTGAAACTATAGACCATGTGTGTGAGAGAGGAGCCATGTTCATATATGCAAGGCCCAAAGACTATGGGCTTTGTGCTGCCCTCTGTTACACCCTCCTCCTCCTCCCTGGAGGAGCTGCAATTCAGTGTTTAGCTCTGCAGAAGAAGAGAAACAGACTGGTCCCTTCCCTGCTTTTTCTGCAATTCCTTCGGCCCCGTTTCTTCATTTCCGCCTGTTCAGTGCACAGAGGACTAGGATGGGGGGAAGAGGACTCGAAGACGGTTTCTAGGAGTAACCCAATGTTTAGCGGAGTGAGAAATGAAGAGGTAGCTTTGTCCACACCAGGTGGTCACCCTGTGATGGAGAGCAAGAGGAGTGATGTTTTACCTGCCTGGCTGTGTGGCTGTAGATGCAATCACACCAGGCTGTGGTCACCCCACTCCAAAACTAAATGCAGAAGAGGACTGATTTCTTCATAAACTGCAACTAGCCTGTGAGCAGGGGCAAATCCCGTCTGCAACGAGAGTAATCCTGTTGGTGCCATTGACCATAATTGCAGGATGTTACTGTGACCACACTCATGTGCTGGCTTCTCTGTTTTCCGTGGAGTGTGTTGAGGGGAAGATCTAACAGGAGTTGTTCTTCTTTCCTTTCTAGCGTCCTGCCTTCCCTATATCCCAGAGAAAGGGACGGTTGGAGCCAGTGGAGACTTGGCCCCCCTCTCTCATCTTGCTCTGGGATTAATTGGAGAGGGAAAGATGTGGTCCCCAAAGAGTGGCTGGGCTGATGCTAAATATGTAAGATTTGTGCAGCTGATTGCTGTTTTTTTTTTTTCTCCTTGCTGGCTCATTTGCGAAATTACGTGTAGCCTCGAGAAGAAGAGAGCTTTTGCTCAGATTAATAACATGTAAAAGCCTTTGGATTTTTTGTACCAGTTTGAATTGGGACTGGATTGCCTTTAGCAACTCATCCTCTACCTTGAGGAAGGCAGATCCACGAGAATGGAATAACTGACCCACATGTCACTGGAGCAGATATGAATATGCAGCGTGTTACTAAGTCCAAAAGAAATATCACGCCGTAGTATTGCAATACAAGATACCGCAGTGACATCATTTAGGACCTGGAGAGGAGGACAGGATATGATACCAGTTATGAAAGAACTGACTACATCTTTAGCTCCATAAACATCAACATTGTTCTAACAAACCCAACATCACCTCTCAAATTCAAAACTTCAAATGCTGAGAATAACTGCAGATTTATTGGAGGCAGGAACTTATCAGTAAAATTTCTACTGATTTTATAATGGTTTTAAGTGAATCTACAGGTTTGGACATTTCATTTTTGATAAATTAACTAGGGTTACAAGGAGCCTTTATAGCATCCTCCTTTACAAGATAGAAGCTTTACAATGGAATTAATGTTTAGTGAATTGTTATTCTGTCACTAATAGTGTCTAGTGGTATCTCCAAGTCTGGCCCCTCCAAAGCCATGGTAGTTTGTTCTGCTACACCTATCACTCCTATCCATGAACATTTGAGCACCAGTTTTATTCATGAATTGGTAGCCATATCACCACTGTAGGCTGGAGAAGTTCTGAGAATTACACAGGGAGGAAGCAGGCCAGTGTGTCCTGGACCTTCGGGACCAGAAGTTACCGTTGTGCACCTCTGAGATGTGTCACCTCTTCAGCTGGAAAGGTGGAGAGGACTCTAATCCAAATCAAGGTTATACCATTCCTCCTATTTCCCACAAGAGCGACTGCCCTATAGAATAGTCACGTATAGAATAAACTGAGTAGGACTCCTGCTGTTGGAGGAGTTTTCTATAGAAAGGGTTAGGGAATCGTTTATAGAGCAATAGTTTATGCCAAGCCAAACCTCCTACGAGGCAGGGTGTCAGCAGAGCTACCTTCCCGAGGTGTTTGCAGCCTTCTCTCCTATTACTCTCTCCCATCAGCTAATACACGGTACATGTTAATGGGCTGTGACAGTATCTCGCTTCAGCGCTCCTACTGCCTTCTTTTCCTGGCACTGGGAAATGAGGTGCTAGTTTGGAAGTCAAAAAATGCTGTCCTTTATTTAGCTCAGCACAACAAAAATATTTTAAATGTTTGTGATATAAAGCTCTTTTTTTCCCCTCGCTTAAGGAATTTGTTAATATTTTTATTTATGGCAACCTTTAAGATTTTAAAGTTTTGGTGACTGAATTACTAAAAAACATTTGTCATTAATTACCTTGTCATTAAACTCCTTCACAGGTCCTGGAAGCCCATGGTCTGAGACCAATTACCCTGAAACCAAAAGAGGTAATAAAGTATAACAATGCCAGCTGATGGAAAACAAGCATAGTCAATCACTAGTTGCTTTATACTTACAATTTAAGCATGAAATGAATTAACAGTCATTTTAAATCAAGCTCCAGAAGGATATTAATGAAGTATTATCAGGAGTGGGATTCACCTCTTCTAGTGTCACCCAACTTGGCTTGAAATGCCAGAGCCAAGCTTGATGTTTAGGTTGGCTCTGTGGTCAGTGGAGAGAGACAGGCATCTTCAGAAAACCCTTTATATCCTCCTGAAACAGCTCCCTGAGAAGCCCTGCCAAGGTACCTATTTATCCTTTGACCATAACAGGAGCTCAGGTGACTGACTTGAACCAGGTGTCTGACTTCTAGATCGTTATAACTAGGTGAGATGAATCTCACTCCAAATATTAAAGTTTACATGGGAACACAACAGATTTGAGGGCTGTGGAGCTCTCTGACAAGAGGCCTCAGTAGCTGTAAAACAGCACCAGGAGCAAGAAGCCAAATCCAGCATCTCCTAAAGGCAAATGGAAGGCTCCCATGGACCTCATGTTTGTTTAGAATGAACCTGAAGCTAGTTTTAACTGAACTCAACAAATCCTTTAAAGCAGTTATAACTTCTAATGCGGTTTTCATTCTCTACGTCTTCGTTATGATTGGGTTTTGCACCCCCCACACTCTTGACTTCTTTGCTTTAACTAATAACTTAAGAAGAAATTTGGCATTCCGCTTCCAAAGGACTGGAAAAGAATAAATATTTCCTGTACTTTTCTTGCTTAAGCTTGAAATAACATGAAATAAACCTCTTGCTTGGAACTACTGGAGCTCCAAGTGTGTCTCTAGTGACTTCGAAGGGTCAGGAACATTGACAATTTATGTAGCGAAGTTGCCCAGTCAAGCTGTGCATTTTATGATTTCAGGACCATCCAGGAAGCTGAGCCAAGGTCTTTAACTCGTTCATATGAGGAGGAGAATTATCACAGAGATGGGGAGTTGCCACAGCGTGTGGAATAGCTGCAATGAATTTGCTTAACGTCTGCTCTCTCTTTAAAGGGTCTGGCTCTCATCAATGGGACGCAAATGATCACCTCGCTGGGATGTGAAGCAGTCGAAAGAGCCAGTGCTATAGCTAGACAAGCTGACATCATCGCTGCCCTTACGCTTGAAGTCTTGAAGGGTACAACAAGGGCCTTTGACACCGGTGGGTACTGGACCTTTCCTTTCTGTTTGCTAAACAGCTGTTGACGAGAGAGGCAAAACCTAACAGTCTAACTTGTTTTACTAGATATCCATGCCGTGCGCCCACATCGAGGGCAGGCTGAAGTAGCATTTCGATTCAGGTCCCTTCTAGATTCTGACCATCATCCATCAGAAATAGCAGGTGAACAATCTTAACCTTCACCCTCTCAGGTTACCAGGACAGGCTGGGTCCTTCAACAGTAGCCTGTATCCTTTTGTGTGAGGAATATTTGGGTTTTTCCCCCCCCTTGTTCCTTCTAGAGAGCCATAGATTCTGTGACCGAGTTCAGGACGCGTACACGATGCGCTGCTGTCCTCAGGTAAAAACTGACTTTTATTTCCTTTCATAGCAATAGATAAATTATGGTGAAGTTCCCACTTCCAAAATACTGACAATTATATGCTGCCTGACTCCATTAGAGGGAGGGTTTTTATTTTGCTTCTCCCTCACTTCAAAGTTAGTATTAATGGTGACATGTAATTCATCGATCCCGTGCATGCAGCCATCAGGCAGCATCTAACAAAGCTGCATTCAGATCTGGAAGAGGCCAAGTGTCAGGGGGAAGGTGCTGGTTTCTGTGCTTGCAGGCTTTGTAGGGCATTTCTTCTGCATTGATACCAAGATGTTGAACTGGGGGAAGGTATTTCCAGAAGCAGCCAGAGTGTAGTATCTCAAACATACTGGAAGAACTCAATCATGTGAGTTTTAACATGAGCAAAGCTATTAAATCAGTGGAATTAATGCAAGTTAATTAATTAATGAGAGATTTTGTTTTCTGTGGGGGCTCTGTAAGGTTGCTTCTCTCCTAATAACACTATCTCATCTTCCGTTTAGGGTAAACAAGTAAAGAATGACATAATCAGATTACCCTTGTAGCAATACTGCCGTAATAGTAGTAAACACAGTCTTTCAGGTGTCTAGGATGGGCAGTGGCCCACTGTGATGCTCCTGACTTTTAAAAGCAAATCCAAGACCATCATGCATGGATGTAGAGACTGGGATAATTGGAAAGGGCGAGCCTGCAGCTCAGTCAGCATCCTGAAGATGAACTAAGTGTAGATACTAAGCTTAGGTGCTGATGTCTTTTGTTCTAGGTTCATGGAGTTGTAAATGATACAATTGCTTTTGTGAAGGACATCATGACGACTGAAATCAATAGTGCCACCGACAACCCTGTATCTTTTTGATGACTTTATTGCTACATAAAATTTCGCCTGGCCTTTTTTATCCTTTCCTTCTAGATAACTATTTGATTAGGAGATTTGCACTCAGTCAGGGCAGGCAGACAAAAGACGCGTGGCTGGTAAGCCTTGTCGTGGCTCAGCCTGGTAAACGGTGCACAGTTCTTGTGCTGGCACTGAGCAGTGTAATGGTGCTATACATAACATCAGATCAATAGCTGCTAAGCATTACTGCTTGTAACTTGTCTAAAATTGTGTCTGCCACAGAGAGAATCTACCAAGGAACTGAGAAGCTATGCTAGGATCCAAACACGTGTGTTTCTTTGCACCCCTCCCCACCCCTGATCAAAGACCTCATTTATGTAGTCTATTTGGAAAAATACACGTCAAAACTGTATCTACACGTTTACAGAACTGAGGTTGGGCCTTCATTTTCCGAAACGCGAACATGCGGATGTAATATAATGTGCTTGCAAATAAAAGCCTGTTAGCACATACGTTCCTTCAGTTAAGATATTCCAATTACTGACAGATACCTGTCATGTAAACTGTATTTCATTCGTGTTTGTGCCTTAACTTCTCCTTAAAGATGGTGTTTGCTGAAAGAGCAGAGACCATTTCTGGAGGAAATTTTCATGGTGAATATCCTGCAAAGGTAATGAAGCACTTGGAGAAATTAAAAAAAAAAAAAATTAGTTTATATTTTGAGGTTTTTTATTTGTTTGTTTTTTCTGTCATCTAGTTTAACAAGATTTTCTTTTATAGGCTTTGGACTATTTGGCAATTGGCGTGCATGAACTTGCTGCAATTAGTGAAAGAAGAATCGAGAGGCTCTGCAACCCCTCGCTCAGTGAACTGCCTGCATTTTTAGTCACTGAAGGAGGTCTGAACTCGGGCTTCATGATTGCACACTGCACAGCAGCTGCCCTGGGTGAGTGCTTGGGCAGTATCATCAAGAGAGCAAGCTAGAAAGACTCCTTCATGTTGAGGCAGTTGTAATTTGGTAGTAGGTACAAAGGCATCTCACTCTTGTTTTCTGTCTCTTCTCCATGCGTTTTGTGCTGTCTGGGTGCAAAGTTTGAGCGTTGAGTGCAGCTGCAATTCTTTCAGCTCGGGATTCTTTATTCTGCCCTGACCCATGGCCGTGTTTAGCACTCTGAGCATGCAAACCCTTAGGTGGACTTTGATGGGAATGTTTGCCCACTTTGCATCTTTATGGGATTGGCAGGGAGCGCTCTGATTTACAGTCACCGACACGAGAGCTGTGATTGAAATCAGTGAGAGCTGTGCACCCAGGAACCTGCAAATCAGCTCAGACAGGGCTGTAATTAACAGCAAACACTGCAGGGAACAAAAATACATCAGTCTGAAG
>NW_009623670.1:15896-18876 GCF_000690535.1 Cariama cristata
TAGAACCTCTGTTCGAATAGTTATGGGCTGTAAGCAGGGGATACCTCTGCTCATCGCTTCTCACTAGCACGGGGACACCACTTATCTCAAAGCTGGGCCTGATACCCTTAGTACTCGGTGTCTTCATTTGATGGCCAGGTCTGTAGCTCAGTATTGGCCTCCACAGTCATCAGGAGTCTGGAGGTCCCAGGGCTGGTTATCGGAGGAACACACTAAAAATAAACATTAGTATATTTTTCCTCTGATAGTCACGACTAAGGCAACAAGAAGCCTGCTGGCTGCTGGGATGTTACAGTTCATAGGTTCAGGAAAGCATGAGCCAAGGTAAAGATACACACGCTATGAGTAGAGAGTAAATTATAAGAGAAGCAAACAGATAAAGGAACAGAGGATGTCAGATAAATGTGTATATAAATGTGCTACAGAAAAAAAAAAGTCAATGAACTAAATCAATGTAGTAAAGGACCCCTGCCTAGAGGTCGTTTTGGGAATTGGGGCTGGAAAAGAAGCTGAGGTGCTCATCCCTTCATTCAAAGGCTGGAAACTTTTCCTTTTGGCTGGGCAGAGTTTAGGATGGCTCCATGCCTTAGCTGTTGCTTGACTTCAGGTTTCGCAGCTCACTTCTGCAATCTGGAGCGAGAGATTCTGGATGTTTGTGGTCTTTGCTGCAGGGAATGAAAATGACAGCCCTGCTTCCTAACTCATCGCTGGACTGACACCAGGATTCCATGGGTTAAAACCATCTTTCCCTGGTCAAAATAACCAAGAATTTAAAATTGAAGTTTGAGCTCCTTATCTTTTTTTTTAAACTAGGTATTACTAATATTTTTAAAGTCACTCTGCAACTTTCTAAGGTGTTTGTGTACCAGCTAATGTTGTTCACTCCCAGGGTTAATAGATAAAGCTGCAAAAAAATTTGCAGATGTTTCGCAGTGCAGCTGGATGCGTCTCTCCCTTCCTTGCTGGTAACATTGTGCCTGCCAGACCGAACTCTTTGCAGGAGCCACATGCAGCCTCTCTGGGACCGGCTCTTGCCTGCCTGAATGCACCAGGTGGGCTCCAGCCCTGGACTATGTTGCTCCAACCTATTTGCAATTGGTGTCACCACCTCTCTGTTGCTCTTGTTGCTTTTCTGAAGCCCCTAATTTGGCGAGAGTGTTACGCAGCATCCTGCTGGGCTTCAGAAAGAAAAGGTCTGCGTGCAGCCAGAGCACTGTGAACGCAGACTTGGCTTCTTCTCTTCTAAAGAGCAATTCTCAACCTCAGATTGTCATCAGATGGTGTCTACAGTTGTTCCCGCAGCCAAATTCCCTTTGGTTTTGGGTGCAGCTTGAGAGATTTACTCCAGGTCTCACACTCAGCTTTCAAAGCTGGAGGGCTCCCACGCTCAGGGATGTTCGTGCCCAGAGGAGGGACATGGGCAGCCTCGTAGCAAGGCGAGGAGGGTGGGACAGGATTTGTATCATGCTCCTGTGTCTTCCTGGAGCAAGTTCTGCAAGTGCCTCAGCTCCGATGAGAAGAGACCAGATGCTGATCTCGAGCTCTCTTCTTGAAACCAGGGGAGGGGCAGCATTGGTGACCAAACCAGAGGGAACCAACGCTCTTTACAAAGAGTTGCCTTGGTGTAACAGGCAGGACCAGGCTTCTATTTCAGCTGTGCTGTCCACTCTTTTTCTTCAGTTTCCGTCAGACCTTTGAGCCAAAGCAACCCAACCCCGGAGGTGGAGGAGGAGTGAGGAGTCTTTCTATATTTGCTTAACATTTGCATCTAAAGACTGATATTGGTTACTGTTTTCAGAGGCACTGATACTTTTCAAGGTGTTTATTACAAATTACTCCATCCAGGTAAAACACCTCAAAAGAGGAGCAATAGTTGGACATGAGGTGGTGGGCAGGTTCTTTGCTCCAGGCTGGCCATTGCTTCTGCTGTCTCCTGCCCATTCTGTCCTACACTCATTGCGCTGGATTTTTGCAGTTTCTGAGAACAAAGCCTTGTGCCACCCCTCTTCTGTGGATTCTCTCTCAACCAGTGCTGCTACGGAGGATCACGTGTCCATGGGAGGATGGGCTGCAAGAAAAGCTTTGAGAGTTATTGAACACGTGGAACAAGGTAAAATGAAAACGCTGATTTCCAGACAGATCTTATGTATCTAAGTAGATGAAGATATTAGTGCTGTTCTTTTTAGATATGTTTTAAGAAAAAAGGAGTTAATGCATCTGAAAGAACTGTCTGAAAATATTCTATCAAGTACATACTTTTACAAGCATTTGGGTCTTTCTAACAGAAATGAGGTCAATCTAGCACTAAGTGTTTCTTGTGAAACAAAACCGCTTACTGCAGGACACTCGGCAAAACATTCTTCTCTTGCTTACAAGGATGGATTGCTCTCTTGCTTTTTATTTGTCCCAGCCAACAAGGATTTATGAAAGGAAGATCATGCCTGACCAATCTGGTTTCCTTTTATGACAAGGTGACCTGCTTGGTAGATGAAGGAAAGGCTGTGGACATTGTCTACCTAGACTTTAGTAAGGCCTTCGACACGGTCTCCCACAGCATCCTCCTAAATAAATTGGCTGCTTGCGGCTTAGATAGATAGAAGAGAACTAAAAAGAATGACAATACAGGAGCAAGCCTTTAGGATTTGCCCTGTGAATTCCTGCAAGTTTCTGTACAGAGAAGCAAAGTTTCCTTCCTTCTGAAAAAGGAAAGTCTTGGGCCCGTAACTCTTCAGATTCCCTGGATCTGTATTAATCTTCAGCAAGCATATGCAGAAACCCTGTGCCTCCACACCATTCCTCCTCATGCTCTCCTTTCAGTCCCCACTGACACAGCCCAGGATAGCTTCACTATCGATGGGTAAAAAACTGGCTGGATGACCAGTCCCAGAGAGCTGTGGTCAACAGAGCCAAATCCAGTTGGCGGCCAGTCACTAGCGGTGTTCCCCGGGGAACAGTTTTGGGGCCGGTGCTGTTTAACATC